>NC_068423.1:9655647-9670647 GCF_023373465.1 Oncorhynchus keta
ACAAAGCGTCTCAGAGTAGGAGTGGTGATCTAGGATCAGTTTGGCCTTTTAGATCACAATGAATAAGATTATATGGACAGTGGGGACCTGATCCTAGATCAGCACTATTACTCTGAGAAGCTTTGTGTTAGAAAGCAACAGTAGGTGGTGATCTAGCAGTTTATCCAACTGGTTAAAGCAGGTAGAAATGAAAAGGACTCTGAACACAAACGACTGAAGAATAAAACAGAGGAAGGGCAGGAGTGGGACAAGGAGAAATACATTTTTAAAATGAAAGAAAGAGGGACTTACTTCTTTTGTTGGAACTCTTTCCTGTCTGCTGACCCCAGACTCTGTGAAAGAGAGAGAAAACAGAGAAACATTTGAGCACCATAGACCAGTCCTAAAAAGGATACCTACTGGGGTCAACAGTCAAGATGGATTCTTCTGCAGAATTTCCCCATTAGATTCAAAGAAAAGTCCTCACTGCAAAACGCAAACTCCAACCAAGTGCTATTCTGTAATCCCAACCTGCGTCAATGAAGTGTAAATCGAAGACAGAGAATACAAACACACACAGATCACTGTGTAAATAGGTTTATATGGTTAACACCCTTGACAAGCCTTGAAGCTGAAACATTTGAACGACTGACCTTTTGGTTAGCGGCCCAACGGTGTTAACCGCTAAGCTAACAGCCATCCCATATGTAAGCATGTCATTCAGGTAGTTTGGTTTGTTCTTTTACTTCGAAATGCAGCTGGATTAAGTTACTTGGCATTTGTTTTCGAAAATGTCAGAGTCAAACAGATACATCATAGTCTTGACTTGATTTTCAAGTCCCTCAGTCGAGCACCGGATCCCCTTTTGTTTTGTAAGATGAGCTGAAGCGCGTTTGGGTATACTTTTTCCAGATACGTCATAGTGTCGTGAACTTAAAGGAGACTAATGACTTCGAATGCACCTCATTATGGGAAATACTACCAGGCCAGTGCAAGCTCATTCATGACATCCTCGGATGGGGCCACAGTGTCTCCTGACCCCTCCTGTCTCAGCCTCCAGTAGTTATGCTGCAGTAGTTTATGTGTCGGGGGGCTAGGGTCAGTTTGTTATATCTGGAGTACTTCTCCTGTCCTATTCGGTGTCCTGTGTGAATCTAAGTGTGCGTTCTCTAATTCTCTCCTCTCTTTCTTTTTCTCTCTCGGAGGACCTGAGCCCTAGGACCATGCCCCAGGACTACCTGACATGATGACTCCTTGCTGTCCCCAGTCCACCTGGCCATGCTGCTGCTCCAGTTTCAACTGGCCTGGGCCCTAGGACCATGTCCCAGGACTACCTGACATGATGACTCCTTGCTGTCTCCAGTCCACCTGGCCATGCTGCTGCTCCAGTTTCAACTGTTCTGCCTTACTATTATTCAACCATGCTGGTCATTTATGAACATTTGAACATCTTGGCCACGTTCTGTTATAATCTCCACCCGGCACAGCCAGAAGAGGACTGGCCACCCCACATATGCTCTCTCTAATTCTCTTTTCTTTCTCTCTCTCGGAGGACCTGAGCCCTAGGACCGTGCCCCAGGACTACCTGACATGATGGCTCCTTGCTGTCCCCAGTCCACCTGACTGTGCTGCTGCTCCAGTTTAAACTGTTCTGCCTTATTATTATTCGACCATGCTGGTCATTTATGAACATTTGAACATCTTGGTCATGTTCTGTTATAATCTCTACCCGGCACAGCCAGAAGAGGACTGGCCACCCCACATAGCCCGGTTCCTCTCTAGGTTTCTTCCTAGGTTTTGGCCTTTCTAGGGAGTTTTTCCTAGCCACCGTGCTTTTACACCTGCATTGTTTGCTGTTTGGGGTTTTAGGCTGGGTTTCTGTACAGCACTTTGAGATATCAGCTGATGTACGAAGGGCTATATAAATACATTTGATTTGATTTGATGACAGGGTGATTGACAGACATTTGAGTAAATGGGGACGCAAATCACAACCTGTGTCGCTCCCGCCCCTTTCTACGATGCGAAGATCCCGGAGGAGTGGCACTGGGTACAAACCAAGCCTACAGCCAAGTTCATTAACCTACAGCAAGAAGTTGATGTCCCCAGATACTGATCCGAGGTCCCTTTTGTGTCCTGATCCTAGATCAATGTCGAGTGCAAATTGCACAGTAGAAGCCATAAGAGCTTCCAAATGTTCACTGACAGAGAAGCTACCACACTGACATGGGTTTTCAACGACAGTCCAACAAGAGTTCTAAATCCCCTTACGTTGTTTAATCGCTCTCACAACAGGGGACATATAAAAACAACAACACACACACACACACATACAAGCATACACACACACACACACACACACACGGCAGCCCCCCTACTGTCCACAGCTCCAGGAGAACTCTGGGAGACACAGGCAGAGGGAGGAAGACAGACACAGCTTGTCCATAACTAGCTCCAGGCTGAGACACTTTTAGAAGACACCAGCACAATCATTTCTTTGCATTTTGCACTTAGATTTTTTTGTACATTTATGCTGAGGTAAATCTGTCTTCACACCATAGGGGGTATCACCCCAGGCCTCTGCACCCCCAGAGGGGTAAGAGGAGCATCTGAACCCACACAATGGGTGGGATAAGCAGGCCCTGTCAATCACTGTTGTAATATCATTTATTAGACTGCAATGGAATGCATTATGCAACAGATGGGTCTAATCCTGAATGCTGATTGGTTAAAACCTCATTCCAGCCAGGGTCTATTCCACAGGTTGCCACCAGCTATATCTATGACGTTAAAATGCCTATTTACTCTGTTCCATCTGTCTGCGCAATCCACTGTCTCATCAACCCAGCCAGGCAATTTATAAACTTGATCTCCACTATAAAAAAGCATCTAGACATTATCTCACATTTCTTTTAGACTAACTTTTCATTTTCAACAGCTGAGAAATGTTATAAAACTTGCTGTTTGTCTCTCCGACATTTGCAACATTGTTTCAATATTCAAATTCGATCTCCTGCTGTCCTACAGTAATGACCGAGTTGGGCCGAGACAGACAGGCAGGCAGCGTTTCTCAGCCAGTCAAAATCATGATTCAGCTGCCATAATTTTTATAGATATATACAAACAAATGCCAATTGAAAAAAAGTCAAATGAAAGGCAGCTAATTTGCAGTCTTTCCAGCTTCAGTTTGAAGTGATTCTGTTACTGTAGCTGCGTCGTTGGCTAGCTCCTCTAAACAACAGTGCCCTGACGAGGGAGCACATTTTCTATGCCAGGCGAAATTGCGCCTCATTAGCTGAATGCTATGGATGTATCCAAATAAATGTCACGAGAAAACAGCTTTAAACAAATGCAAATCCAGCTAATTTGCTGTTATTCAGGCTGCATTTTGACGTGACTGTAAGTTAGCCATGGTTGGCTAGCTAGCAAGCAAGGGATAAGAACATTGTCAACCAGTATGGCAATGGAACATTTAGAACGAATGACTGGGTCATGTCTCTAGCAACGCTAGATTTGTGTCGTGTCTGTATCTTGTGGAAGGATGAAATAGTATGAATAATTTCATCAAAACAACGATTATGTAAATATGTCAATCATTTTTTGAATATGTAGGTAACCCGTTGTATAAAAGTGATAATGCCCGAGAAGCGGGTGTTTGGAGGATATATTAGCAAGGTTTGCCGGCCCTCGACTTCATCTCGGGTCTAACGACACCCGTGACAATATATCCTCCAAACACCCGCTTCTCGGGCATTATCATTTAAATAGAATTCAATATAATGCAATAGAATTATAATGCAATAGAAGCTCTTGGATGTGGGGAGACATTATCTTTCACTCTGCTGTTGGCACATTCGTTAGTGTTGATTGCAAATTATAGAGTTCTGTCAGTCAGTCAGTGTATGATAAATGTATGATAAATAGTCAAACGCAATAGCACATTGTATATCTGTTTTGTGTGCTAAAGAGTGTCTGGTCAAAAAGTGTGATCCCTGTCTGACCGGGGAATGCCCCGCGCGTGCGTGCATGCGTGCGCGTGTGTGTGTGTTCACACTTCTGAGTCGGCCACAGTGACATTTTGACCACTGAGAGACCATTGAGTCTTTTTATGGAGCTTTTCATCCCAGTGCCTACGCAGTAGGGAGAAGTACCCCATGCAATCATTATGACCTTATCCACCCCCACACTCCTTGTCAGTACACCCAGCCAGGACATCTCTGCGGAGAGCAGGTGGAAACCCATGGTCCTGGAGAGCTAATGGGGTTAAATGTAAATGTTTGTAAATTGTACTTATGAAATGTAAGTGTACTTGAAATGTGTGTACATGTATTTACCTCTACTATACATCGGAATGCAGAGGGTTTGAGCATGGGCTTGCAACACCAGAGTTTCGTGTTCAATTCCCGCATTCACATACAGTGCCTTCAGAATGTATTCACACCTTTCCACATTTTGTTGTGTTACAAGGTGGGATTAACTGTCACGTTCTGACCATAGTTCTGTTATTTTACTCTTTGTTTTAGTATGGTCAGGGGCGTGAGTTGGGGTGGGCAGTCTATGTTTGTTTTTCTATGTTGGTTTTTGTGTTCGGCCTAGTATGGTTCTCAATCAGAGGCAGGTGTCGTTAGTTGTCTCTGATTGAGAAACATACTTAGGTAGCCTGGGTTTCACTTTTGGTTTGTGGGTGTTTGTTTCCGTGTGAGTGGTTGGGCCACACGGTACTGTTTCGGTTTTTGCAAATTTACGTCGTTGGTTTGATTCAGTGTTCAGTGCTTTCTTTTATTAAAATCATCATGAACGCTTACCACGCTGCGCTTTGGTTCTCCTCTCTTTCTCCCGAAGACACCCGTTACATTAACATGGATTTAATTGTAATGTTTTCTCAACGACCTAAACAAAATAATCCGTAATGTCAAAGTGGAAGAAAAAATTTGAACATTTATTTAAAAAAAGAAAAGAAAACTAAAACACGAATATATCTTGATTACATAAGTATTCAACCCCCTTAGTCAATACATGTTAAAATCTCCTTTGGCAGGTAGCGGAGGGCGGCAGGTAGCCTAGCGGTTAAAGTATTGGGACAGTAACCAAAGGTTTGCTTGTTTGAATCTCTGAGCCGGCAAGGTGGAAAAATCTGCCGTTCTACCCTTGAGCAAGGTAGTTATCCCCCACAACAACTGTTCCCCAAGTGCCGGTGATGTGGAGGTCGATTAAGGCAGCCTGATTTTGAGGGGTTTGGTTAAATGCAGAAGACATTTCAGTTGAATGCATTCAGTTGTGCAACTGACTAGCTAACCCCTTTCCGTCTAAGAGCTTTGCAAACCTGGATTGTACAATATTTATTCTTAAAATAATTACTCAAACTCTGTCAAGTTGGTTGTTGATTATTGCTAGACAGCCATTTTCAAGTCTTGCTAAGGGTTTTCAATACGATTTAAGTCAAATCTGTAACTAGGCCACATTCAATGTTGTCTTGGTAAGCAACTCCAGTGTATATTTGGCCTTGTGTTTTAGGTTATTCTCTTGCTGCAAGTTCAATTTGTCTCCCAGTGACTGTTGGAAAGCAGGCTGAAACAGGTTTTCCTCTAGGATTTTGCCTGTGCTTAGCTCTATTCTGTTTATTTTTATCCTAAAAAACTGCCTAGTGCTTACTGATGACAAGCATACCCATACCATGATGCAGCCACCACCATGCTGGAAAAGTGTTGGATTTGCCCCAATCATAACACTTTATATTCAGCACATGAAGTTTAATTCCTTTGCCACAGTTTTTGCAGTTTTACTTTAAGTGTCTTATTGCAAACAGAATGTGTGTTTTGTAATATTCTTTGTTGTGAAGTAACTACAATGTTGTTGATCCATCCTCAGTTTTTATGTCACCATTGGCATCATGGTGATATCCCTACGGTTTCCTTCCTGTCCGGCAACTGAGTTAGGAAGGACACCTGTATCTTTGTAATGAATAACTTCACTAGTCAATGTCTGTATTTTTGTTGATTTTTTATACCCATCTACCAATAGGTGCCTTTTTTTGTGAGCCATTGGAAAACCTCCCTGGTCTTTGAGGTTGAATCTGTGTATGAAATACACTGCTCGACTGAGGGACCTTACAGATAATTGTATGTGTGGTGTACAGAGTTGAGGTAGTCATTCAAAAATCATGTTAAACACTGTTACTGCAAACAGAGTCCAATTAACTTATTATATGACTTGTTAAGCACATTTTTACTCCTGAACTTATTTAGGCTTGCCATAACAAAGGGCTTGAATCGGGAGTCCCATAGGGCGGCGCACAATTTTCCCAGCGTCGTCTGGGTTAGGGGAGGGTTTGGCCGGGGTATGCCACCATTATAAATACGAATTTGTTATTAACTAACTTGCCTAGTTAAATAAAGGTTAAAAAAAGTATATATGCTAAAAACACCATGCTATACATCTATATTACAATGGCTCACATCAAATGGACAATAGCAACAGTGAGGACTACAAGTGTTCATTTCGGACGGTCCCTCCACAGTGCTTCACTCAGTGCCCTGACTGCCACCTCCGCACACGAGCTTCATTTCCTGCAGCCCTCTCTCCCTACAGCGAATTACACGGCTGAGAGTTGTGGCACTTAAAAACCCCAAAGGAGCCATGGCAAGCATCCATGCCGAGGGAACAAGAGAGTCTAATGGTCCATTTTACACAGGCGCGCACACTCACACACACACACACCTCTGTAGCTCTTTTAATGGATAGTTTGCCTGGAGAATTGGCAGGTGGCAGCCTCTAAAATAGTACTTTAAGATCGACATATGTCAGGTGTAGAACAGGTGGGGAAAGACACAGGAAAAACAATTGGGCTTTTAACAGTGGCAAATGCATTTATGCAAACATTGGCCTGTAAGTGCACTATCAAAACAAGCATGTTCTTTTCAAAAAGGACAAAGACAAAGGGTAATTGATGAAAAATAGTGCAGTGTGTGTGTGTGTGTGTGTGTGTGTCTGTGTCTGTGTCTGTGTCTGTGTCTGTGTGTGTGTGTGTGTGTGTGTGTGTGTGTGTGTGTGTGTGTGTGTGTGTGTGTGTGTGTGTGTGTGTGTGTGTGTGTGTGTGTACTGACTCTGCTTGCTTGCATACCTGTGCACCAGGTGCTGTGAAATCCTGTCATGCCAACGCTAAACCACAACCTCCCTGAATTTGTCGAAAGAACCACACAAATACACACAGCTTCCCCATATCTTCTGCATACCTTCACATTGCAACCCGACTCTCGGCAGACACATACCTGTCGCGTCCAATGCCAGCCACAGTCAAATAATTCCTTCCCGCCCGCCACTCTTCACTTTGCTCTCCCTCCTCCCTCACTCCTTCTCTCGTTTGCTCTCTCCCAGCCTCAACCCTCACTCTCTTCTTCCAACGGCAGCTCTCTTCCACTTTGATGCAGTCAAATCACCGGCAGCGTTATTCACCTGTCCAACTCTTTCTCGCTTTCCCTCCCTCCTTCTCTCTCCCTCTCTCTTCTCTCGTCTTCCCTCTCTACAGTCGGAGTGTGCTGTCACACCGAGGTGCCTGCTCAGAACGGTGGCTGCCACAGAGTGAGTTGTTGTACTTTAATTGTGGTTGCCAGGCGATAAGCTTCTCTCTAACTCTCTCGCACACAGTGGAGGGGAGGACAGAGAGAGAGAAGGGAAGGGAGAGAATGGGAGAGAATGGGAGAAGGGGGAGGGAGAGGGGTGGTGAATGCTAATGACTGTCACACCAGAGTCTGAAAAGGGGGAGATTGGAAAAGCTTATAGTGGATGTGGGGGGGCAGGTTTGTGCTAAAGTAACAGGTGCATTTTATCACATTTACTTTTACTTTGGGTTGAGGATTTTAACACAGGAAAACCTAAAATCATCATTCAGATGAACAAGGTAAATTAGTTTACCACAGTGTTGTGTTTAGGGCGGTTGCGGTGACCGTATTACCGGCACACCGACAGTCACGAGTCACGAAGGCAGTCAAATTCCACATGACCGTTTTAGTCACGATAATTAGGCTTCTCCAAGTTCTGATGCTGCTGATGGTCATTAGTAGCCAACCAAACTTGCCAACTGCCTGGTACTCAGCACTCTATTGTCCCTCTAATCAGTCTGACATCAACGCAAATGTATTTGAAAATCTAATCAAACACTTCATGAGAGCCATTGATCTCATGTTGCGCAACATCTCTATAGGCTATTTAATTAAAGAGAGAAAATAGAGTGATGGCTGCTAATAAAAAGAGGAGGATCCCAAGAGGAGGATCCCATCAGCTTTCTATAGGCTAGGCCTACAAATGTCACACTACCGTTCAAAAATGTTGCGGCTCTCCGGGCCGCAAAAGACATGGATTTTTTTTAAGGGTGCATTACGGCCTGGGGATGCCGCCGGGAAATTTGACACATTATCAAGTGCTTATCAAATTGTGAATGAGTGACTATTGGAGCGTGTACAGCCTGCACAAAAATAACAAAGCAGAGCTCATGCCTTTCAAGCGACTTTTTCCCCCCAAATCATCATTAGTCTCATCATGCAGCCGTACAGTGTATTAAAAATCAAAACAATATAGCTCAACGTTTACAGAACAACTTAAAGTTACATTAATAACTCTAAATTAAGCATATAGGAATACCTATTTCTTTCATTAACCGCTCAACACAGAAAAGCCACATGTGCACACTCCCTCATACCGTTGAGAAAATATATTTCATTCAGCTTTGTTCAATTGTATTCTTCATACTATAAAATGATATAAAATAATGTCACGGAATTCTAAGCAAAACTTGTCTGCTAAACCAGCTAGTGAAGCCCACAGACATTTGGCATAGCCAATTTGTAAGTCGCTCTGGATAAGAGCGTCTGCTAAATGACTTAAATGTAAATGTAAATAAGGACAACTCAGGGTATGCTATTATTTTCTTCAGATCATGCTTCTTTAAACCTGTCTAAAATAAATTATGGATTTATTATGAATGAATATGAATGTGTAAGCTATATTACATGGAATTATTAGACTTTTTAAAAAAAATGGCTTTTGGGCTATTTGTGGAAGCCAGGAGATGCAAAATGTGTTTGTTAATTAACAGTTAATTACCATGAGACCGACAGTTATTTGCTTAACAATCGTGACCGCAACAGCCCTAGTTGTGGTGAAAGAAATGTCACCGAGAAAAAAAATGAACATTTCCCCCCAAAGGGTTGTATTTTGTCCCATTTTTTAATTAGATAACGGCACACATTGTGCCACTGTTGAACTTTTATTCAGATTCAGACCAATTCAAGTGTCTTGGTTCTTGACTTGCCTGCACACGGTTTCCGTTGATAGCTGTTTGGGCCCTGTTTGTTAGGTAGCCTGGTTAACACTAGAACTGCCATAGGACTACAGCCACTGACGTTTGATTTAGTAAAACAATTTTAATAAATGTCCTCCGAAAATTGCAACGCCCTGCTCCTTCCCTGACTTTTCCTAAATATGTATATTTCACAGGTATTACTAACTTAAGGGGCCAAGATAAATGTGCTGAAGGGCATTGGTAACCAGGCACTAATGTGAGCGCATCATTCAGTCTGGTTTAACCAGGCTCGATTTTGGGCCTTCTATCTCATTATAACCAGGAAGGAGATTTCAAACATCGCTTCCTCAATTAAACACGTGGGACCACATTTACTGTGACACTTGTCAACAGGAAATAAACAAGGCCAATTAGAGTGGAGTAACAAGTTGCTGCCACGAGCATTCATAACAACTCATGTAATTTATATTTAGGACCAATGAACTTATCTTGTCCATTTGTGTTAGTAAGCTAGATTCTAGATATATATAGAGAGAGCTGAACATAGATGAACATAGAGACGTGCACCTTGCATACCATTCAAGGTCGATAGCGTTGTATCGTCGACATAAAGAAAACAAACATAGGGTCAAATTTGGGATTTTGACAACGGGAATTCATTGTGGGGTACAGAACACTGTCAGTGGTCCCATTTATGTTCGTATTGTTGCTTGCAGGTTCTTTTCCCCGCATTGTCGGGGAAAGAACCCGCAAGCAAGCATTTAGTTGGACAATGTGCACTATGCATATCCCATACAAAGTGGTCAGATGAAGCAAATGCTAAACTACAGGATTGTTTTGCTATCACAGACTGGAACATGTTCCGGGATTCTTCCGCTTTAACAATAAGTGCATCGAGGATGTCTTCCCCACAGTGACCGTACGTACATACCCCAACCAGAAGCCATGGATTACAGGCAACATTCGCACTAAGCTAAAGTGTAGAGCTGCCGCTTTCAAGGTGCAGGACTCTAACCCGGAAGCGTATGAGAAATCCTGCTATGCCCTGCGATGAACCATCAAACAGGCAACATGTCAATACAGGGCTAAGATTGAATCATACTACACCGGCTCCTACACTCGTCTCATGTGGCAGGGCTTGCAAACTATTACAGACTACAAGGGGAAGCACAGCCGCAAGCTGCCCAGTGACACAAGCCTATCAGACAAGATAAATTACTTCTATGCTCACTTCGAGGCAAGCATCAGCTGTTCCGGACAACTGTGTGATCACGCTCTCCGTAGCCGACGTGAGTAAGACCTTTAAACAGGTCAACATACACAAGGCTGCAGGGTCAGATGGATTACCAGGACGTGTGCTCTGGGCATGTACTGACCAACTGGCAGGTGTCTTCACTGACATGTTCAACATGTCCCTTATTGAGTCTGTAATACCAACAAGTTTCAAGCAGACCACCATAGTCCCTGTGCCCAAGAACACAAAGGCAACCTGCCTAAATCACTACAGACCCGTAGCACTCATGTCCATAGCCATGAAGTGCTTTGAAAGGTTGGTAATGGCTAACATCAACACCATCGTCCCAGAAACCCTAGACTCACTCTAATTTTCACACCGCCCAAACAGATCCACAGATTATGCAATCTCTATTGCACTCCACACTGCCCTTTCCCACCTGGACAAAAGGAACACTTATGTGAGAATGCTATTCATTGACTACACCTCAGCGTTCAACACCATAGTACCCTCAAAGCTCATCACTAAGCTAAGGATCCTGGAACTAAACACCTCCCTCTGCAACTGTATCCTGGACTTCCTGACTTCCTGAGGTGGTGAGGGTAGGTAGCAACACATCTGCCGCGCTGATCCTCAACACTGGAGCTCCACAGGGGTGCGTGCTCCTGTACTCCCTGTTCACCCACGACTGCATGGTCAGGCACGACTCCAACACCATCATTAAGTTTGCAGACGACACATCAGTGGTAGGCCTGATCACCGACAACGACCTGAGAGACCTGGCCGGATGGTGCCAGAATAACAACCTATCCCTCAACATAACCAAGACTAAGGAGATGATTGTGGACTACAGGAAAAGAAGGACCGAGCACGCCCCCCATTCTCATCGATGAGGCTGTAGTGGAGCAGGTTGAGAGCTTCAAGTTCCTTGGTGTCCACATCAACAACACACTAGAATGGTCCAAACACACCAAGATAGTCGTGAAGAGGTCACGACGTACGGCCCAGTACATTACACGGGGCTAAGCCACCTGGCATCCAGGACCTCTCCACCAGGCAGTGTCAGAGGAAGGCCCTACAAATTGTCAAAGACCCCAGCCACCCCAGTCATAGAATGTTCTCTCTACTACCGCATGGCAAGCGGTACCGGAGTGCCAAGTCTAAGACAAAAAGGCTTCTCAACCATTTTTACCTCCAAGCGATAAGACTCCTGAACATGTAATCAAATGGCTACCCGGACTATTTGCATTGTGTGCCCCCCCAAACCCCTCTTTTTACGCTGCTGCTACTCTCTGTTCATCATATATGCATAGTCACTTTAAACATATCTACATGTACGTACTACATCAATCAGCCTGACTAACCGGTGTCTGTATGTGGCCTCGCTAATTTTATAGCCTCGCTACTGTATATAGCCTGTCTTTTTACTGTTGTTCTATTTCTTTACTTACCTATTTTTCACCTAACACCTTTTTTGCACTATTGGTCAGAGCCTGTAAGTAAGCATTTCACTGTAATACACCTGTTGTATTCGGCGCACGTGACAAATACACTTTGATTTGATTTGATTTGACATACAACTAATAAAACTTGAAACTATATTAGAACACCCTACATGTGAGCTGAGATCACAGAGGATTATACTGACTCTGTCACACCCTGATCTGTTTCACCTATCCTTGTGATTGTCTCCATCCCCCTCCAGGTGTCGCCCATCTTTCCCATTATCCCCTGTGTATTTATACCTGTGTTCTCTGTTTGTTAATTTCCAGTTAATCTTGTTTGTCAAGTCAACCAGTGTTTTTGTTCTCAGCTCCTGCTTTTCCCTGTCTCTCCCTTTTCTCGCCCTCCTGGTTTTGACCCTTGCCTGTACTGACTCTGAGCCCACCTGCCTGACCACTCTACCTGCCCCTGACCCTGAGCCTGCCTGCCGACTTGTACCTTTGCCCCACCTCTGGTTTACTGACCCCTGCCTGCCTTGACCTGTCTATTGCCTGCCCCTGTTGGAATATTAAACCATTGTCAATTTGACGTGTCTGCATCTGGGTCTTACCTTGATTCCTGATAGACTCGACTATGTGGAGGCAAATTCTTTCCCTAGGAAACCCACAACAATGACTGGTGATCCCCACTAATGTATACATATTTATCTCACACACATTGCCATCTGGCATGGTTTTTCAATTCCAACTAAACTGAGCATTACCAAACTGAGCATTGACCATTCACAGAAAGTTTTTGAACCAATAAAAAATGGATGCTATTTGGATGAGAAAAGGACCACCACTTATTTGGAATAGATCCCTGCCACCCCAGAAAGGCATTCCTCAGGGAGCCAATGACAGAGCCACGGAGAGCTGTAATCAGTGCCCTCAGATGCACAGAGGAGTGTGTGTGCGTGTGTGCAGTGCCATTTCTAGCATTTTGGAGACCCTAAGCAAAATTTGGTTGGGGGGACCACTCACCTTGCGGGCAATACATTTTAGTGCCCCCCTCCCACAGAAAACTGCTGATGCACAAACAAATTACGAAATTGCACGTCGTGTTGTCTACTATTCAAAATAGCAGTAAGACAAGACCCCGACTGACTTCCTAAAAAAAAGTAGGCTGCGGGGTCCTAAACGGCCGCTAATGTCGCTTATGCCTACTGTGTGTGGCACTGTGTGTGTGTGTGTGTGTGTGTGTGTGTGTGTGTGTGTGTGTGTGTGTGTGTGTGTGTGTGTGTGTGTGTGTGTGTGTGTGAGTGAGTGAGTGAGTGAGTGAGTGAGTGAGTGAGTGAGTGCGTGAGTGAGAGAAGAGTGTGCGAGTGTGTGATGATCATGTCTGACACCCTGCCAGCCCCAGAAAGATCAAGAA
The DNA here is from genome assembly GCF_023373465.1 of Oncorhynchus keta. Lineage (NCBI taxonomy): Eukaryota > Metazoa > Chordata > Actinopteri > Salmoniformes > Salmonidae > Oncorhynchus > Oncorhynchus keta. Next base: position 9,669,015 of record NC_068423.1, read on the forward strand.
AGAGCAGCGAGAGAGAGGCTATGTAGCAGAACAGACGTTATCAGACCTAGCCTATCACCACAGAGAGCATACTCCGCACAAGTGACCCAAATTAGCCCACACTACTTTCTGCCCAATGCTAATTGCTGTGAGCGATGATGATGATGCATAAGAAGTAGTGGCAGCGAGTCGAGCGGAGCCCAGTGACTTCAGTCACACAGCAAAGAATGACAGGACCTGAGGACTAAGACCAGCACCGGGGCTAAGGGGTTAAATGGTGTTATTCCAGGTTCAAGCCTACAAACCTATTAGAACTCACTCAAACAATCCATTGAATTGTATATTTATACTGTATAACGTTTTGTGTGTAACTACAGCATTGGTGTTGGTGTTCGTATTGTGTTATTTGTTTTGCTGACATCTCTTGCTGAATCCAAGTCCCCCCACACAAAAAAAGGGATTTATTCTGATTAAATCAGAATCAGACAACGGTGGTTTCAAATGGTGTGACTCCCCAGCTGGTCACAGGAAGTCTTAGTAACACTGTCTGACAAAACCGACAAAGGAGAGGACATTGGGGTGCGAGGGGGGGGGCAGAATGTAAGAGTATCAGAATGTCAAATGGTGTAATATACACACACACACAGAAGAACCTGGGTAAGTCCCAACTTTCTCTAGCTTCCTCCTCTCTTGTACCCTTCCGTTTTGACATTTGCAGACCCACAGTTGTGTTTGTCATAGAGGTATGAGAAAATAAACTCAGCGGCCTTGACACAGCTTCTTTTCATTGAACTGTATGCCCTCAGTGACTAGGTGCAAGTGTGCCTGACTAGGTGAGAGTGTGTATGACTAGGTGCGAGTGTGTGTGTGTGTGTGTGTGGTGTGTGTGTGTGTGTGTGTGTGTGTGTGTGTGTGTGTGTGTGTGTGTGTGTGTGTGTGTGTGTGTGTGTGTGTGTGTGTGTGTGTGTGTGTGTGTGTGTGTGTGTGTGTGTGTGTGTGTGTGTGTGTGTGTGTGTGTGCGCGTGTGTGTGTATATTACTCATAGTCAGAGTAAATGTCAAGCATACCAGCACTCGAATGAAAAGGCATACCAAGGCCACCATCATTTGAATCCACTTTGAATCCCCCTTTTCCTCCCTCCATCCTCACCTCCGCTTCTTGCCCTCATCACCTCATATGAAAACTGTAGCGGAAAAGACATCGAAGAGACACCAGGAAGACGGCGAAAATTGAAATCAACAATTCCGGGGGAAGAAGAATACGTGTCGGAGAAGGATATGTGCCGTAAATCAGCCCACTGGGGTTGGCGTGCCAGGGACCTCAGAGAGAGAATGCCAGGAGAAGTAGTTCCCACTGGCATCACCAGGAAGATGACATCCTCTATCCACCAATCAATCAGTAGCTCCTGGCCATGTCCGGGAATCCCAGAGCTCCCAGCATGCTCTGATGAGGCGCAGCGGCGTGGGGTAGCGGGGCGTCTAGCACACCTGTCAGTCAGTCAGCAGGTAGAAGGAGAATGCGGTGGTGGTTATCTAATAATTCACACACAGACACACACACATACACTTTCAATTGGTTTCTTAGAAGCCTCTCCCTGGGTTACCAGTGGCCTTTCGGGAGCTGCCTTCCTATGCACAGTCCCTTAGGAAGAGAT
>NC_068423.1:9675647-9738147 GCF_023373465.1 Oncorhynchus keta
GTCTGCTTGAAACATGTAGGCATTGCAACCTGGGTCAGGAAGATGTAGAAAACTTAATTGAAGACACTTGCCAGCTGGTCAGCGCATACTCTGAGTACGTGTCCTGGTAATCAGTCTCACCCTGCGGCCTCGTGAATGTTAACCTGTTTAAAGGTCTTACTCACATCAGCGACGGAGAGTGTGATCATGATTCTGTGTTGCTACCCTGCAACATCCGACGAGTGTCAGAGCCGGTGTAGTAGGATTTGATCTTAGTCCTTTATTGTCACTTTGCCCGTTTGATGGTTTTATCGGAGGGCATAGCAGGATTTCTTCTAAGTGTCCGGTTTAGTGTCCTGCTCCTTGAAAGAGGCAGCTCTAGCCTTTAGCTCAGTTGGGATATGTATGGCTTCTGGTTGGGATATGTATGGCTTCTGGTTGGGATATGTATGGCTTCTGGTTGGGATATGTATGGCTTCTGGTTGGGATATGTATGGCTTCTGGTTGGGAAATGTATGGCTTCTGGTTGGGAAATGTATGGCTTCTGGTTGGGAAATGTATGGCTTCTGGTTGGGATATGTATGGCTTCTGGTTGGGATATGTATGGCTTCTGGTTGGGAAATGTATGGCTTCTGGTTGGGAAATGTATGGCTTCTGGTTGGGATATGTATGTACGATTACTGTGGTGACGACGTTGTCGATGCACTTATTAATGAAGCCATCGGATGAATCCCGGAACATATTCCAGTCTGTACTAGCGAAACGGTCCTGTCGGTTAGCATCCGCGTCATTGGACCACTTCCGTATTGAGCGTGTCACTGGTACTTCCTGTTTCAGTTTTTGCTTGTAAGCAGGAATCAGGAGAATAGAGTTATGGTCAGATTTGCCAAATGGAGGTTGAGGGAGAGCTTTGTATGCATCTCTGTGTGTGGAGTAAAGGTGATATAGACTGTTTTTTGCAACTTGCACGTGACATGCTGGTAGAAATGAGGTAAGATGGATTTCAGTTTTCCTGCATTAAAATCGCCAGTCACTAATAGCGCCTCATCTGGGCGTTTGCTTATGGCCCTATACAGCTTGTTGAGTGTGGTCTTTGTGCCAGTATCGGTTTGTGGTGGTAAGTAGACAGCTACAAGATATAGATGAAAACTCTCTCGGTATATAGTAAAGTCTACAGCTTATCATGAGGTATTCTAACTCAGGCGAGCAGAACCTCAAGACCTCAATATTAGAGATTGCGCACCAGCTGTTGATAACAAAGAGACATACAACACCCCCTTTGAGTTCACCCAATGATGCCATTCTGTCCTGCCAATGTATAGAACAAACAGCCAGATTTATATTTTCCAATTGTTCAGCCACGACCAAGTTCCTCAGATCACGTTGATAGGATAGTCTCGAACGGAGCTCGTCCAGTTTATTCTCCAGTGATTCGACGTTCGCCAATAGAACGGATGGTAGATGCAATTCCGGAGAGTAGATGCGGATACGGATCTCTACATGCAATAGATGACAGTTAATTCACTTGCTTATTTCCTATTGTTAGGGCCCTAAGTTTTAAAGGAATCACCCTTATCAATAGATAAAACAGTCTACGGATCTCTAAAAACCGAGCAAGAGCACATGATTATGACGCCATGCAGCGGCTGAAATTTTCCAGACCAAAGACCTGTGATTCCTCTCTTCTTCTCCTAGGCTTCTCTCTCTCTCTCTCCCTCTCTCTCTCTCTCTCTCTCCCCCCTCTCTCCTCTCTCTCTCTCTCTCTCCTCTCTCTCTCTCTCTCTCTCTCTCTCTCTCTCTCTCTCTCTCTCTCTCTCTCTCTCTCTCTCTCTCTCTCTCTCTCTCTCTCCCTCTCCCCCCTCTCTCTCTCTCTCTCTCTCTCTCTCTCTCTATTGACATCAGCGGCTCATCACTCACAAATTAGTCAATAAGCTCACTCGGTGACACTGACCTGGCCACTGATGCCCCACCGGTGTGTGTGTGTGTGTATGCGCTCGTACGCGCCTGTCTGTGGTGGTCTCACCCTCACACTTCAGAAATAGCCCCATCCCATCTCATCTCATCCCTGACCTAAGACACTGAGACAGGATGTAGGAGCTGAATGGAGTATATCCTCATCTGACTCATTGAGGAAAACACTGGCGACTGTCCTACAGTAAGTACACCGTAACGTCATATCACCTGTTGAGAGGCAGTTCCTGTTGAGAGGCAGTTCCTCTCTAAGGCTGGTCCTTGATATGCGCTTCTGCTTTGACCACTTCTCCTATTTGTTTTGAAACGCTACGGTAGGATCAAGACATTAGAATGAAGCCTTTGAAATTCATTCGGTCTCATCATCTCATAAGGTGTATCCGCTGACATGAACACACACACACAGACGCGGATGCATGCACACACACACAAACCAAAGTAGGCCTACAGTGCATGCGAGAAGCAAACAGATAAATCACACACACTCACTCACTCTCTCGCTCTCTCTCGCTCGCTACCTTCACAAGTCAATGGCAGAGCTGTCAAATATTTTCCCTCATTAGTTTTACATTTGCCATCCAGACATTACCGTGGGTCCTGCTTTTAATCATTGGAGAAAGCAGCACTGCGGTTGACACTCCCTTTGATGTTCCCGTGGCCGCCAGTAGAGTGAGCGAGGCGAATGTCTCTCACTGCAGATAGCAGTCTGTCTGTGTTACTGTTAGCACTGTCTCTTGCTTTCCATGTGTCATCACACACACACACACACACACACACACACACACACACACACACACACACACACACACACACACACACACACACACACACACACACACACACACACACACACACACACACGTCGCTTCACACCATAACACACTGCTTCTCACACACACACACACACACACACACACACACACACACACACACACACACACACACACACACACACGTCGCTTCACACCATAACACACTGCTTCTCTCACACACACACACACACACACACCGCTTCACACATACACACACACACCGCTAACAGTACAGACTTGTGACTGTCATCCAGATAAGGCAAAAGGCCGGAGTGGGACACACACATACACTCACATACAAACGCACACACACGCAGACACACACAAACATAAACATGCACATACAAATACACAATCCCGCATACACACAATTAATGGGATAGCCATATCCCAATGCAATCTCCAAAGGAAACGCTATACCTGGCCATACCTGCAGCAACAGAGATATGGCTGGCCCTTTTATTTATGGCGCGTGGGACTGTCTGTATTACATATTTTAGCCGTCTGTTAGCTGTTAGTCAAACTGCGCAAAAGTAAACTGAAACTAACATTGACGGTTAATTTTAGGAATGAATCATTAATACAATATTTTGGTTACATTTATATAACATTTAGCAAAACAAGTGCTCGCACTCGGATTGAACCTGCAATCCTCGGAGCGGTAATAGGCACTCGCGTTGCCCCTAGTGGACAATAAAATAACACCCCATGCCGTAATTTCACCATTTCAAATATGCCTAAATACGCCATAATTTTGCCATGCCCACACCAGTTAGACACTGACATTGTAGGGTATCCAGTGCAGAGAGGTTATATTCTGAGCTATAGGAGTCAGAATCAAACAGGTTCACAGACATTACATATAGAAGTCCAAAGTCGAATGCAACGTTACATAACGGAGCTACCGTAGGAGTGATACAGCTACACAGGCAAGTGATATAGCGATGCAAAAAAATCACAGAGGTCACAGACAAAGTCTATATGACACACCTCACTGTCAGAGCTCCAGCTGGTCAAGACACAGATCTAATGGTGTTATACACCTGGTATAGGGGATGTGCACACAGAGTTCACACTCGGCTAGCACGCCGGAATTCACATTTCACCATTTTCAGCCCATTGGTAAATCCACTACGGACGGACGGACGGACGGACAGAGAGAGCGATAGAGAGAGAGAGAGAAAGGCTGTCAACTGTTCCAATGAATCCATCCATTCAGACAACCAGAGTACCAGAGAACAGGCATTGGCTGCTGCCTCTGTCTGAGGTTCGAGCTCATGTTGCCTGTTGAGGCTTTGGCTAGGGTGGGCTCAGAATAGGCTGGGCTGGGTTGGTGACTGGCGTACAGAAGTGTGTGGGGAGGTGGGGAGTGTGCGTGTGCATGGTCTCTTTGCTGCTTGTACGAATACAGGAATACAGGCTGTGGTGGAATGTTTCCGTGAGTATGCAGGCACATGTGAGTATGCATGTGGGGGTGTAGATGTGTGCATGTGCGTGTGCATGTGTGTGTTCTGGAAAAGTCCTTTGCGGGTGGGGGGTAGGGTGGGCTCAGAATGTGTAGGGACAGTCTTCAAACAAAAATGAACAGGAGTAGAGAGAGAGAGAGAGAGAGACAGAGAGAGAGAGAGAGAGAGAGAGGGCAATAATAAGCCTATGGGTGACATCATCACAGTCATTGGAATGGCATCAAAGATCTGCTTTTCATTTCTCTCCTTCAAACGAATAATATCTGGGCCTAAAGTGGGGACTTGCAGGCCTAAAAACACACTCTTACGAAAGATTGCACTTCATTCTGTTGGCTGGCTGGTGGCTAGACTCAGGCCTCCGTGCATTCCAATGAGAGGCCATAAAATGTGGAAGACGGGATTGACTTGAGAGGGAAAACTGCTTGGGGAAATAAGGCCTATAAGCCCCTATAGTTTATCGTTTAATCACATATTTTACTTGTCTCTCTTCCTCTTTGACCACTGATAGGTACAGTTTATTGAATGAATAGATCTCTACTGTAATGTTATGAGTATATTCTAAGTCTATTCAGTTTAGTGGTGAAAAAGGAAAGGAGACACGGGAAGGGAGCCAGATGTCTATTGGGACGCAGCCATATTTCATTTGATACTGCTGGGTGGTACTGCAATACAGATTGCATGTTCCCTTCTGATCCTGGGTGATTTATTCCATTTTTCTTTTGGAGAATGATATGTGTTTAGTCATGAGACATTAATAGAGTCGAAAACAACGTGATGAAAAACGAGCCCACTGACGTGCGTGTGTGTGTGTGTGTTCTGTGGGAGCCCGAGGCCCACGTTGTCACTCAGCCCAGCAGGCAGGGTGGTCTAAACACTGAGGCCTCTTTACTCAGTCACTCACAAGCACACACACACACACACACACACACACACACACACACACACACACACACACACACACACACACACACACACACACACACACACACACACACACACACACACACACACACACACACCACACACACACACACACACACACACACAGACACACACACACACACACACACACACACACACACACACACACACACAAACACACACACAAACACACACACAAACAAACGCTCACAGATCCATACCTAACAACAACATCCATACATAGATACACACAGTGCAGAACAACAAAGTGCACAACATGAACACATAATGATGCAAACAAATAAGCTCCTGTTCCTAAACATGCACCTAAATAGACCTACATACAAGTTACCAGAAACGAACCGCCCAAAAAATGAAGACTCTCACAGCTTATGCTTGTATTAGTCAGTCAGTTAGGCAGTCAGTCGATAGGTTGGTTGGTCGCCGGGCCTATTCGAAGGTAGTCGGTCAGTCAGCTCAGTTAGCTGGCTACTCAGCAATCTAACCAGCCAGGCAATCGGTCAACTCTTTATCAGTCAGCTGGTGAGTCTTTGTGTCTGTCAGTCAAATCTGTGCATCTCTCTGCTTTCTGTCTGTCTTTCTGTCCGCCCCTCAGTTAGTCCGTCCGTCCTCCCGTCTCTCAACCCTTTATGCCAATCTGTCAGTCTGTCCGTCCTCCAGCCAGTCTGTTCACCAGTCAAACAATCCATCTCTCCATCCTGATGAACGTCGATCCGTCCGTCCTGACCGTCAGTCCCTATAGTTTCCATGTCCCAGGCCCTGCGGAGAGCAGTCTTGTCTCCGGAGAAAACGGCACCAACCAAACAGCAGTGATCAGCCTAACATACGCAGATCAAACCAAGGCCCTAATTAACAATGTTAGCAGACCTGAAACGCAAATCTCTAGCAGCCCCGGCAGGCCCGCCACTCACCACTACAAAGACACGGCTGCATGATTACTTACAGGTCCTCTGCAGAATCAAAAATACGGAAAGGAAGAAAGAAAAAGAGAGAGTGAACGAAAGAAATGGCTTACGAAATGCATGTATAATTACGCAGAAAGCACCTCGAGGAATGATTGTACAGGGAACTGAACATCTCAGTTCATAGCAAAGTAATGCAAGTGTGGCAGTGAGATGAGCGAAGGTTTTGGTTATGGAGGGAGAGAATAACATAACTCTACGTTTGACTCTGGTTCTGGACGTCACATTCCCATGAAGAAAGACCACGGATGGAAGTGTAATCTATCAATAACTACAACAACAAAAAAAAGCCGTCTGTGATGTTGCAATTGAGCAGAAACTCCAGAAACACGTTCCCTCCTCCCAGTATTACCCATGCTTTAAGTTTCCATGTCGGTTGCTCCAAAAGACAACAATCCATGAGGTTCTAGTTTGAAGAAATTAAAGTGATTTATTTGGGCTATTAGGGTTGCCGTGTCTCTGGATTAGCTCGGGTTGAGACTTCCAGGTGAGCGGGAGATGAATTGTTCATATTTGCGCTATGCTACAGTACAACTGCTACAACATCTCACACAGCAGGCAATACATTCCCCCATTAGGAATCCAAAGAGCAGATATGGCATGGTTCCCCTAGAACGGTAATACGCTCTAATTGCCTGTAATCTGAATACATTAGGCTAATCTAATGAGGAGTTCTGTATTCTTTGTGTGCAGTCACGGAATACCTCCTGACTAAAACAAGACCAGAAGGGAGTCGTATAAATCTGTCAGGACGGTCAATATCATTTTTTCTTTCTGTGAACACCCTCCAAAAGTGTTCCTCGATGTCGAAACGGGTCACGGTCACAAAAACTCAAAGAACACAAGCTGTGAGTCGTGGTGCTTGTTTGTGGGCGATTACAGTTTAGTAAATGCTGCGTGAGCGTAACAATGTCATACTGTTTGAATAGTCTCTGGGGTCTCCGAGCACCATGATCTGGGATTGACGATGGATTGCTGGCATTGAAACCGCTGCTGGCGTTGACACGTTCGTCCTCAGACAAGCTGGATCGATGAGAGATGACATATTTCGCAGTCTTGAGGGAGAAATGAGAACTTCACGATCCTGGTTCAAAACATCCTTTTGTTTTGTTGCCTGTTGCCACCTATACACGCCGTTCTGTTTGTTTGGATCCCTCACTGTTTTCTCTCTCGGTGTGTTTTTGTTTTGAATGGCCGCCGCCACCGTCACCACCACCGCTGGCGACTGGCTGCTCTCCCTTCACCAGGGACGTCTGTCTGGAGCTGGCACGCTTACTCCCTCTCTCTTTCCCTCTCCCTCTCTTCTCTCTAGGGTCGGAGGCGCCATTGTGTGTTTGCTGCTTGTTTACGAGGAACGATGATTCACCCAAGGAGGTTTGGCTGGCTTGCATGAGGGGGAAGAAAATGTGAATGAGCCTACAAGCCCCCAACACTCCCTCCCCCCTGACTCTCTCACACTGCAAACTACCCGTCTTCTCATCTTCTTCCCTGAGCAAACCCGTCCTCACCGGCCAGCCAGTCCAGTTTCCAAAGGGGTATGGTGTGCTGAGCCAGGAGGAAAGCTGGGGAGGCCAGGGCCTCATTCTTGTGGCCGGGAAGTGTGTATCCCATCTCGGGGTGAAATCCTCCAGCTACTCCCATACCCTGGGGTTTCCAAGGTGTCCAACCAGCCCACTTAGTCATTCCTGGAGACTCCTCGCCAAAACCCAGACCTCAATTTCAGGTCGTTATCAAAAATGACAAGCTGCGAAGCTTGTGAGACATCGAGAGGGGAAAAAAAGAGAGGGAAAAAGGGGGGTTACCCAAAATTGGAAAGAACATTTTAGCTGGGCTTCATGGATAAGTTGGTGATAGGAAGGACTAATATGGCACCCACTTAGATTGGACTAATATAGAGCGGTATTAACAAGCCCTCGTGAATTGTCTAAGAGAGTTTCTTCGCAACACGGATAACTAAACTCTGAACACGCTTTTGGCTTGGAGCTCCGCAAAGGTTCACATGGCCAACAAATAAAAAGGCACATGGTGGACTTGAGAAAGTTCAGGAGTTCAACCCATCGGTGAGGTGGGGGGATATTTGATTTCTTGCTGACAGCAGAGGAAAACCTGGTCTTAAGAGAGAGACGAGGGAGAGACGGTCCTGGAGACAGCAGCATCCTCGGCTTCACACCTCTTCTTTCCCACGGTATTTGGTTTGTTTACTAGCAAGAGTCAGTGACAAGAGCCTCCCAGGTTTCCATATTCCGTCCACCACTGGGCTAGTTAGGAGGGAGAGTGCCAGGCAGGCCTTCTGCTTAAAGACACAGGATGCCGCCAGAAAGGTGGTCCTTCTTAACACATGTTATCGACGTCAAACTCAGTCTCCTCGACGACACCAAGCCGCAACGCCTACTCTCTTTACCCTTTGCTGTCTCATTCTCCCCTTCCCACTCTCCCTCCCTCTCTGTATCTCCCCCTTTCTGGCTGCAGTAACTGTGGCGGTGGGACCTCCGGCAGGGTCTCTCCCCGTCTAATCGTTTCTCCAGTTTGTGACTTGTTCGGCATCGACGTCCGGGAAGCGATACCCAAGACGCCAACCTGACCCATGCTGACCCCCTCCCTCCCTCCCTCCCTCCCTCACACACACACACACACACACACACACACACACACACACACGCGCACACGCACACACACACACATACGCGCCCTCCCTTCACCCCTCCACCTTCCCTCAGGCTCGTCTCAAACCCTCTTACCCCAACCTCCACCCTGTCCCTGCCTGCCAGTGGGGGCTAATTTACAGTGTTTGTGTGTCCTGGGATATCCGTGAACAGCTGGCTATTCTGGGCATGTGGAACACGGCATTAATGCCGGATACTTCTCCGGATACTTAATGCCGGATACCCAGGCATCCATGTTATTGCCCCCCACGGCTGTGACGCGGTCTGCTCCCACGTAAGCACCATAAGCATAGTCATCGGCCATATCTATTTATTACCAAAAGTCCTTTGGGGTAGATCAGTGTTCAGGATCAATTCCCTTTCAGTTCAGTTGAGATGCAGGGAAGTTTTATTTCAGCCTGATCTCATCGACTAGGCGTAGCATAGTAAATGTAAATACGTAAAATATTCAAATTAGTATGATCTGTTACGTTTGGTATGGTTACATAAGACAGAAGGTTACTTAAGGCAAAAACAAAAGTAGGATGGTTGGTCGGGTTGGGTGGCCATATAAAGCGAACATCTAGCAACTCAAACGTTGCGTGTTAGAATCTCATCATGGACAACTTTAGAATTTTAGCTCATTAGCAACTTTGTAACTACATTTTAAAATCTACTTAGCTAACCCTTCCCCTAACCCTACCCTTAATCCTTTAAACTAACTCCTAACCCTACCCTTAATCCTTTAAACTAACTCCTAACCCTACCCTTAATCCTTTAAACTAACTCCTAACCCTACCCTTATTCCTTTAAACTAACTCCTAACCCTACCCTTAATCCTTTAAACTAACTCCTAACCCTACCCTTATTCCTTTAAACTAACTCCTAACCCTACCCGTAATCCTTTAAACTAACTCCTAACCCTACCCTTATTCCTTTAAACTAACTCCTAACCCTACCCTTAATCCTTTAAACTAACTCCTAACCCTACCCTTATTCATTTAAACTAACTCCTAACCCTACCCTTAATCCTTTAAACTAACTCCTAACCCTACCCTTAATCCTTTAAACTAACTCCTAACCCTACCCGTAATCCTTTAAACTAACCCCTAACCCTACCCTTAATCCTTTAAACTAACTCCTAACCCTACCCGTAATCCTTTAAACTAACTCCTAAGCCTACCCTTAATCTTTTAAACTAACTTCTAACCCTACCCTTAATCCTTTAAACTAACTCCTAACCCTACCCGTAATCCTTTAAACTAACTCCTAAGCCTACCCTTAATCCTTTAAACTAACTCCTAACCCTACCCTTAATCCTTTAAACTAACTCCTAATCCTACCCTTAATCCTTTAAACTAACTCCTAACCCTACGCTTAATCCTTTAAACTAACTCCTAACCCTACCCTTAATCCTTTAAACTAACCCCTAACCCTACCCGTAATCCTTTAAACTGACTCCTAACCCTACCCTTAATCCTTTAAACTGACTCCTAACCCTACCCGTAATCCTTTAAACTAACCCCTAACCCTACCCTTAATCCTTTCAACTAACTCCTAACCCTACCCTTAATCCTTTAAACTAACTCCTAACCCTACCCTTAATCCTTTAAACTAACTCCTAACCCTACCCGTAATCCTTTAAACTAACCCCTAACCCTACCCTTAATCCTTTAAACTAACTCCTAACCCTACCCGTAATCCTTTAAACTAACCCCTAACCCTACCCTTAATCCTTTAAACTAACTCCTAACCCTACCCTTAATCCTTTAAACTAACTCCTAACCCTACCCTTAATCCTTTAAACTAACTCCTAACCCTACCCTTAATCCTTTAAACTAACTCCTAACCCTACCCTTAATCCTTTAAACTAACTCCTAACCCTAACCTTAACAGTAGCCACCTAGCTCAAATTAGCCACAACAAATTGGAATTTGCAAAATATCACACGCTTTGCAAATTCGTGACATATTGTACGAAATAGATCGACATCCACAAATTAAAACATACCATACCAAACGTAACATATCATACTAATTGGAGTGTCCTGGATTTACTTTTACTATGTCACGTCTACCCCAGGTTATTTAGTTTCAGATAATTTTTCAATTCTTGGATTGGAATACCCAATTCACCACTGGAATTGACTGAAATAAAATGTTATGTTGACAGCAAAACTGCAGTGACTGAAAACATACAGAGTTAAAGTTAGAATGTAGGCTAACTGCCCTACAAGAAACACACACACTGGGAACCACAGACTCCTGATGGACATAACCAGTACGTGTGTTGACAAGACTGTGGACAACATAAATAGCAATGTTTGTGTGCGCTTGCATGAGCGTGACTACATGGGTGCCTGAGTGTGTGTGTGTGCACGCATTTGTGTGTGCATGCATGCGTGTGTGAATGAGAAGTGTTTAACTCCAGAGCCAGAGAGAGAGAGAGAGAGCGAGTGGGAAGAGAGAGTTAGAGAGGGGCCTAGGAGATTCTGTATTCCCATAACACGCATTCCCATCCCAGGCATTTGGGGGGAAAAAAATACCACAGTCTCCACAACTCTACAGCGCTCATAAATAATCTGGGTCTGGGCGCCACCTCAGAATCCCTGGCTGGTGGGTGCCATGTCCGCTCAGGCAGGGGGGAGCCGATGGTCCTCGAGGGGGGGCGTAGGCCCAGTCTTGCATCATCACGGCCGAGGGACTGAATACAGGGAGGGAGGGGGCAACCTGGGTATAACTGGAGGTAAAGGGGGCGAAGGAGGAGTAGGTATCCTCCTTCCATCTCCTCTCGGCCCCCCTTCCTGGCTACCATGTCTGTCCCCTCTGCATTTCCCCCATGTGGAGATCTTCTCACGATGTCACAATGAGAGGCTGTTGTGTGTGCGCGATTTGTCTCTATATCTATCTGCTGCATGTCGCCGTCCCATGTCCCCCCAACGGTCTAGACAGTCCCCAATTTGTCCCCTCTCCTCCACGTCCAAACCAATCCCACTCTGTCCACATTGTGTACCGTATGTCCCCTCGAATCATAAACTGTCCCGAACCCTGTGTGTCCCCAACTCCAGCAGTACTGGCATAACGTCAATAAAGGTGTTTGCGGACTCCGTTTAATAAAAAAAATCATTCGGTTTTCGAGGTAGGGGGTGTGTCTGCGAGCGTGTGTGTGTGTGTTTGGGTCATGTCCCGAGACCTAGAGTAAGCTCTGATTTTGTGTACAAGTCTGTGTGTAAGTCTGGCATAGGACCTCTGCTTTTCGGGCCAAACATTTGACACACTGCCTTCACTCAATAACACCTCTGGCTTCAGAATGTTAGCAATACATTTCAGGGAGCTTAAGTTCTGGACTAAATGAACATAATGCAGCAGAGGAACATAATAGAGGAACATTTCTCATTTATTTGTCCTCCCTCGCTCCCTCTTTGACCAATGGCTTCAAAAACAAAGAATGTTTCTCATTTATTTGTCCTCCCTCGCTCCCTCTTCGACCAATGGCTTCAAAAACAAAGACTGTTTCTGGAGTAGACGAGTGGCTGCATAAACTGAAGTACAAGATGGCTGTATTAATGAAGTTGCCTCACACACTGAATCGTATGCACACATAGACATACGCACACGCTGCGAGGACACACACAAAAGGAATGAGAGTCACACACAAACACACACAGTGGCACACCAACACACACTCAATGACACAGAACACAACCTCCTTCAGAATGACACATGCACACTGCCTTACAGTGGTCCCCTGCACATAAGCCGCCATTGAGCGTGCCTGCTGGAATGGGCTTACAAGGACATCTGTGCATAACTGCCCCGCATTCCACAGGTCTCGGAGCAGCAATCAGGCCCAAACGCCACACAAATATTTATTATTATGACAGCGGGGCTGAGTGAACTCCGAGCACCGGAGAGTCAAACTCAACCTGCTGCCCCATCATGAGTACAGCGCCATGGCATCCCTACCACGTGAGCTTCCACGGAGTAGGGGAACAGGGGCTTTCACCATGGGAGTAGGATGGTTGCCCTTAAAGAGGAACTGACACAGATGTAGCACCATTAAATCTTATTCTAAGCGGTTCATATACACCCCTTAGGAAGAAATGAGAATCTTTTTACATTTTGTGACGAGCGAGCACACAGATATGCTAATTCTCACGTGTTCATACGTTCATAGAATGTTTGGAAAGGACGTATCGATGCAACGGTATCTCAATTTGATCACTGTTGTCGCTGCGGATTGTCTGCGGCAGTCTGCCGTCCAGTGGGTTGTCAATCTGGCTTTGACCTAACATATCCAAAACCAATAAATGAACCTTTCATTAAGATCCCAAAGCTGAGTGGGGTTGTGTTGGAATGGGGGCGCTGCAGGTCCGTGGACCCCTGGGGGCAGGACTGGGTCACCCAGCTATATTGTGTCCAGATAAAAAGAGTTCTACAGTATTAGGACTATGATATGAATGATATGGAGGGTGTACTGTTTCTGTGTGTTCATGTATTACGGAGGTGTCTGCGGTTTGTGTTTTTATCGTTGTTTCCAAACCTTTCCCTTGGGAATGATAACAATTAAAGGTGGGAACTGGGTAGATGGTTGGCAGAGCGTGGAGTTGTTGACGAGACTGGTGGGTTCGGTCTGGAATTTCAGTCTGAGATTTGATATGGAGGATGTCATAATAAAGACAATCAAGAGTTGTTCATTTGTTCAGGCTATTTGTTGAAAGTGCAACCCAATATTGATTATTGAATTACCTTTGATCTAGTTCAGTCTTGTCAATCACTTAAGCATATTAATAATGATATTATCATTCTCTTATCCAGCTTGATGACTGTGGGCATTTGTTCTTACTTTTTGTTCTAAATAGAGACGGCATTTTGTAAAAATGCAGGAAATGAACTTTGGATGCCCCAAATAATTATTTGGAAGGACCCCCAGATCCCCCGCCAGGTTATGTCCCCTGCCAAATATAAAGTTTGGTGGAGGAGGAATAATAGTCTGGGCCTGTTTTTCATGGTCCGGGCCCCTTGGTTCCAGTGAAGGGAAATCTTAGCATACAATGACATTCTAGACGATTCTGTGCTTCCAACATTGTGGCAACAGTTTGGGGAAGGCCCTTTCCTGTTTGAGCATGACGATGCCACCGTGCACAAAGCGAGGTCCACACAGAAATGGTTTGTCGAGCTCGGTGTGGAAGAACTTGACTGGCCTGCACAGAGCCCTGACCTAAACCCCATCGAATACCTGTGGGATGAATTGGACCGCCGACTGTGGGCCAGGCCTAATCGTCCATCATCAGTGCCCAAACTCACTAATACTCTTGTGGCTGAATGGAAGCAAGTCCCCGCAGCAATGTTCCAAAATCTAGTGGAAAACCTTCCCAGAAGAGCTGAGGCTATTATAGCAGCAAATGGGAGACCAACTCCATATTAATACATATGATTTTGGAATGAGATGTTCGACGAACACATGTCCACATACTTTTGCTCATGTACTGTATATATATAATCCGGACTCTGACATCGCTCGTTCGGATATTTCTTTTTACTTTTTGGATGATATGCGTATTGTTGTGTATTGCTAGGTATTATTACTGCTCTGATGGAGCTAGAAACCCACGTGTTAAGCTGCACCTGCACATCTGTGTATGTGTTCAATACATTTTGATTTGATTTGATTAGCTGTAGCCATTGAAGCCGCTACAAAGTTTTTTTGGGGAAAAAGCCTGCCACTCACCAGCTGGTCCAAGATATGACATTAGCTACATCCAACCGGCAGCTAGCAACCTAGCTCCAACAAGGTCCCGTGTTTCTAGCTTGTTAAAGACAGACAGACAGACAGACAGACAGACAGACAGACAGACAGACAGACAGACAGACAGACAGACAGACAGACAGACAGACAGAGATAAGATAGCCTATTAGCAAAGGTATGAACTGTGAATTTTTGCCCTTGCTAGTTTTATTGTGTTGAGATTCCCGCCTTACTTTCGATTTGTTTTTGTCCAAAATATTGAGTGAAACTGAAACAGTGCATCACCCGACTGGCTGAGGGCAGCAAACATTGTATGAGCTGTGATTTACAACCTGATAGCAATATCTATTAGATTACCAAACAATGTATTGGTGAATTATATGAATCATGCATTGACTGCTTCCATCTATTCTATACAGAATGGAATTTTAAGTCAAATAGAATCTATTAAAACCTCCAATAATGTATCAATTGTGCATTTTATATTTTGGACTGATATTTATGACTGTCTGTATGCTACATATCTGAAAAGTAGTTCAAACGATATCAGTTCCACTTTAAATACATTATCTAAAGGTCAGTTTTGTGTTTCAACCTTAAAGGTTAAGATTAGGGGTGGGTAAGCTGATTCTAGGTTTAGAGAGTATTACTTCTACTGGGGTCTCCCACCATGAGCTGCCTAGTCCGCCAGGAAATGGACCAAGCCTGGCGAGGGTGTAGGGTAGTTGGTTGGGGGGCAGAATGGAAGGAGATGACCAAGGGGAGGTTTATACTAACCTTGGCATTGTCCCAGACCTGATTGTACTGATGCAATAATCCGTAGAAGTTGCCTATACAGTACAAACAGATCTGGGACCAGGCTAACTAACTTTACACTGTCCTGATACTATACTGGGAGCGAATAGAGATTAAACAGAACCTCCTAGCAGATGGTTAAGTCTTCTAACCCTGGCTAATGTCCATGGTGTTGATTCCTGTTACTGGTACTCTAGGTAGGAGTTGTCCCTCTGCCCAAGGATGTACTGTACTGGGTAACAGTTTCCATATCAGTTACAAGCTAACGATAGCTAGGTTTATTGGCTGGCAATCTAAGATCCAAGACTCAAACATACTACGCAAATTCATCCATCACTGAGTGCTACAATTCCTATAACAGCCTAAAGTCTATCGGAGTAAAGGGTCAGCGAGAACCAGGCGGGTGAGAGGGTAGGTGGGCAGACAGGAACCCAGGCAGCTGTTGTCAGCCCCTGGAGGCTCAGCATCCTGCCTGGCCCCTGGAAGACGTGGACGAGAGCCCAGGCACTGCCCACTGTCTGCTGGCCTAGCACCCATGCTAACGTTCAGACCGTTCAGGCTCCACACTGGGCAAGAGGGATGCACAGCAATTGCTTGTTCACCTTGGCACCACTGGCAGGGCCCTGGCACTTCTTTCGCTGGGATGAGGCGCTGAAAGTGGTGAGAGAGAACTGAAGGGAGGGGTTTTCTCCGCAGTAGTCTTCTAGGCAGCACTCTCCTCAGCAGCACCAGCCGTGCACCAGGAAGTGAGGTAGTGTGAACGGGTCCGTGTGCCAGTATGTGCTAATATGCCACAAAGCGCAACAGAAGCACTCAAGGAATAAGTTATAGAGAAGTTGTCCCAGTCGGGAATGTATTCCCAGTAACTCGCTCACCCGTTCAATATGGAGCAGCACTTGGGCAAATTCAAGACCTAGATCCCCAATGAATCGAGCATTAAATTCCAATCTTCCTCTTTCCAAGTTTTCCCACACTGGCAGTAGAAGATAGAAAAGAATGGGTTTCCAAAAATGTTTGAACTGAACTCAGCATAACTGAAATCACGACTCCATGGACATACCCACGTTCAGCATTCTAATTGATCCGAACAATGGCATGCCAACTCAACAACTACTGATCCAAACGAATGCAGGAATTCTTGATGTATTAATTATCCAATGTCTTCACCCTGGCTACCGCAGCTCAGACATTGGGAGAGCAGGCAAGACAGGCAGTCTCTGCCACTCAACAGCTCTGGGCTAGTCTCAAACAGGAAATGAAACATCTCAGGCTTTCCTCGTTGCTCTGTCCGTAGTGGTCGAATGATTACCTTGTGCGAGTGTACAGACTGCATATCAATGTGTGAAGACGGGGGTGTATGTGTCTACACAACATATTAGCATGTATATGAGTGTGTGTGTGCATGCAGAAGTGTGTGTGTTTTTTTTGTTAGTCCTCATGAGGTCAAAAGCTATTTCTAGTGGGTTTAGGGTTAAGGTTAGAATTAGTGTTAGAACTACGTTAATGGTAAGGGTTAGTTTTAGGGTTAGGTTTAAGATGAGGTTTTTGGGTTAGGGTTAGGTTTAGGGTAAGAGTACGGGTTAGGGTTAGGGGTTCAGGAAAATAGGACTGAGTGGGACTGAGTTGTGTGTCCCCATAAGTTTAGCTGTATGTGTGCGCACACACTGCGCGTGTGTGCGTGCGTGCAAGTGTGATACCAGTGTTTGTGGTCACTGAGTCTCTGTTCCTGGTCATAGTGGTTTGTCAGCCTCTAGTGGTCATCCTGTGACACATCAGCGGCCAACAGACAACATTTACATTTTACATTTAAGTCATTTAGCAGACGCTCTTATCCAGAGCGACTTACAAATTGGTGCATACACCTTATGACAACATCAATTGATGACTGCAGCTACGTACATCTTCCATCTACCTGTAGAAACTCTGCCATGACAATATGCAGACTGACAAAGACCATAGACAAACACACTACAATTAATTCAAACATCCATTAACTTGTTCATTCCTCCAGGCTATAGGGTCTATTTTGCACGATCATGTGACATGCCTGGATTTGAACATACAGTATATATAAAGCTTTTTTCATCAAACTGTCCCCTTTTCTTTTTATGTCAGAAGGCTCAGCACCATCCTCCGACAATCGCATTCATTGTTGGCGTGTTTGTCATTTCTGGGTAAGGCTTAAAGGCCCAGCACAGTCAGAAATCTTGATTTTCCTGTGTTTTATATACACCGAGTACACAAACCATTTGGAACACCTTCCTAATATTGAGTTGCACCCACTTTTGCCCTCAGAACAGTTTCAATTCGGGCATGGAATCTTCAAGGTGTCGAAAGCGTTCCACAGGGACGCTGGCCCATGGCGACTCCAGTGCTTCCCACAGTTGTGTCAAGTTGGCTGGTAGTGGATCTCTACTCCAAATAGCTCGTTCGGATTGAGATCTGGTGACTGGGCAGGCCACGGTAGGAAGTGGAATTCATCCTAGCCTTGTGGCATGGGGCATTAACCTGCTGAAAAGATCAAATTCTCAGATGGACACACTTCCGCAATGAAGGGATGCACCTGATTGGCAATGATGTTCAGATATCCTGTGGCATTTAAACATTGCTCCACTTTTATCGCGGGGCCCGACGTGGGCCATGAAAACCCACCACACCACCACCAGCCCGCATGCAATGTTGACACCAGGCATGATGGATGCAGGTACATGTGGTACTCCATACCCCAGTCCTGACGTCAGTGTGAAACAACAGGAACCAGGATTCATCAGACCAAGCAATGTTTGTCCAATTCTCCAGTGTCCAGTGTTTTTGTCCCTAAGCCCACTGCAACTGCAGTTTCCTGCTGAAAGAAGTGGAACTCTTAAGTTCGTTGGCTGCCATTCCCCATTTGAGTCCAAGTACAATGAGTTGTGCATTCTTTTATGGTTCTTTGGCCACCAATGTTGTACTGGACTGTCGTTTGACTAAATGTAGCCCGTCTGTTGCTCTGCACAATTTGTGTCAGCCTCCTTTGTCCTCTTTCATCAATGACCCGTTTTTTCGACCACTGGCCTGCCGTTGGCTGGATGTCCTTTGGGTGGTGAGCGAGAAAAAGTGTGCCGTTCTTGACACACTCAAACCGGCGGGCCTGGCACCTACTACCAGTGTGCGATTTGGTCCGTTCAAAGGCACTTCAATCTTTTGTCTTGCCCATTCACCCTCTGAATGGCACATATACACAATACAGGTCTCAATATTGTCTCAAGGCTTAAAAATCCTTCTTATTGTTTACTGCAGTTGGCTAAATCGAGGTCACACAGAGTGTTGCTTAGTATCCTTAAACAAATGTACTTTTAAACAAAAGTATACACCTCACCAACATGGTTATGGGCTTAAAAAAAACAAGATACCTGTACCATGTCAGATATAGAGTTGAAATAAATGACAATTTTGATTTTGCATCCCAATATTACACTTTATATACATCACAGAGGACTGAAATAACAAAGCCGTTTGACAACCATTTGACATTTTTTGAAATAATGTTTAATAATGATGAAATAATGAAACATATTAATACAATTCCACCCATGAGACCACTCGTGTGCGATTTGGTCATTTGACTGTAGAAAATGGCTACCCTGTCTCCTGCCCTTCATCTACACTGATTGAAGGGGATCATAGCTTTCACCTGGATTCATCTGGTCAGTCTAATATTTTGTACACTCAGAGTATATTCCCACACTATGAGGTTGGAATAATACTGTAAGAGCTATTTGAAAAGACCACCTGAAACTTCTGCCTGTTTTGGTGGGACGAAGTTTGGGCCTTCCATGGTGACATCACCAGGCAGTCCATTAGTTAATAGATCAATTAGGAAGAGCGTTCCAAACCTCTCCGCTAATAACAGCTAGTTTTCAGTTTTCCCCTCCCCACACAGACCACTCCCAGACAGCCCTAGCAATCGTCTTGCTTGATAAATTGCTCTTTGCTAAGAAGCTATTTTAGTTAATTTTTTTGTATCATTTTAATTGAAAACAATCCTAGTAAAGTACTTAATTGTTACCCAGAAATGATTTGATATCGAGATAAAAACAGCTGCATTGGACCGTTAAAATACAGGATCAAATCTTGCTCCGTCACATGATGAGTGGATGGAGTAGCGCAAAACACAGGGCACTACTCCATCCACTCATCCTTTCTTTCATCAATCAGTGGTGTGTGGTTGACACAAGTCTGTCTCTTTCTGTCTCGCTGTCCTCTATGGATCGGTGCTTTTACCCCCCCAAACGTCCATCTGTCAGCACCGTCCATCCAAGGGAGAGGGGGGTGACGGAGCAGAAGAAGCCCAGGGGGGAAACATCAAAAGCGGGATGCTGGCCTTGGCTCTCCCCTATTCCTCTCTGGAGCTCTGGGACCCTCCTGTCTTTCCACGCATGATCTGGACTGTCTACAGCGGGATGGGAGAGGAACTGCCCTCCAATGACAAATGACGACATCTCTGAATAAACACACTACAGGAATTGGGACACACACACACACACACACACACACACACGAGGAATGGCTGAATCACTCTCATAATCCTCTCTACCTCTCTCGCTCTCTTTTTGGATCTCTCCTGCCGGTTCTCTCTTTTTCACCCCTTTTCACTGTTTCTTTGCCTCCTCGCTGATTTGCCATATCTAAAGCGCTATGAGTTGGATTGACTTCTCTCTCCCTTTTCAATGTGTACATCAACTGCAGCACCTACAGTATGTAAAGTGAAGTTGACAGTTGACCACTGGAATCATGTCTGTTTCTAAATGGGGCAGGCTCGCTTTCCCTGATGCCGCTTATTATGGATAGCATATCATCTACATGCATATCTGGGCTTGTATACTGTATTAGGAGCTAAGGTACAGTATGCTCAGTGCCCAGTGCTCCTAAAGCAGGCCTATGGGAGTGTGTTATGTGAGTGGACACACATACTGCACACACAAACCAACGAGAGCAGCGACAGGGAGCGCATAGCAACATGTGCACTCCAGTGCCGTTCGTTCCCCCTTACTCTACCTCTCAGCACCAGTTAAAACCAGCAGCGGTCGTAGCAGAGCCCCACTGATCCCAGTGCAAACGCAGCGCGGCTGAACCAAACACACATGACAAATGCCTCCTTGGGTGCAGGCATTCGGAGCATCTCCTCGCGCCGCTAAAGGGCTCTTTCTTTTAGACCCAGTGTGGGGATTAGGGGACCTAACAGAGGAAGCTAGCTAGCATGTGCAGCCGGACTTCTGATAAAAAAGCATCCCAAATTGAATCAATAACCGCAAGCCGCCCGCTAATCCTACCCAGCAGCCCCCACAACTCCCCCCTTTACCACCCCATGGCCCCCCGAAACCCCTTCATCTTTTTATAACTGTGCCCCAGGGCCGAGTGGGGGGAGGAGGCGCTAAGATGAGGGGGGAGTGGGGTGTGGGCATGAAGGGACGGTGGAGCTGGGTTTGGAATAGGGGAGGGGGTGGTGTTGCTGGGTTTGGGATAGGGGAGGGGGTGGTGTTGCTGGGTTGCTCAGGTAATCCGTCTGCAGACAGGCCAGCTTTGGGGGTGGCCGGCAGCAGTGTGGAGCGCGGGGGGGGACAGCTGACGTTGGTCGAGGTCCAGACTGCGGCACGCCAGATGGGATAAAGAGATATAAGCCCCCCCGTCCCGTCCCCCGTCCCCCGCCACAGTATCCTAACCCCATGTCCCATCCCAAGGCTCTTTCATCTTCTAACGCCAGCGCTAAAGCAAACTTTCCATGTCGGCCCCCCCAGGGGAAAGGGCATTGTGAAATAGTGGAAAGGCTTGCTCGCTGCGCTCACCCGCCCAGAGTGGGGAGAGACACCGGCACAACCACCCAATGATTGGCGGGCCCAGAAATAGCAAGACCCGCCCACATAAGCAACGTATAAAATGTCACCTGTTAATAAGAGAACCAGTTCAATTCTAACTCACCTAGGACCATATCTACGGCGGTCACCAAAGAGAAGCGCACTCCTTGACGAACGAGCACCCACAAGAATTCAGCAAACCAAGACCACACTGAAACCGTTGCTAACCATCTTCCAATCATACAGCCATTGCGGTCCATACTGTTACAACATATTTGATAAACAGACATATACTGATTCAAGCGTTACCCAGCCATTAACCATGCCCGTCCCGTCTAGAACCTGGCAACAAACAAAAAATATCCCGGCCTTCTCGCTCGTCTCAATGAAGATCACTTTCCCCTTTAAAAAGTAGGGAAGGGAAGGAGGGAAGACGCAAGCTGAGACAAGGATCAAGTCACGGAATGGTGGGATTTCCAAGCCGTCAGAAAAACGGAGCAAATCCTACCCCCAGGCCACTGGCTCCACGGAGGAATGCAGGCCATCCACTTTAATTGTGCTTTCTCATCCAGATCCCCGTCTCGCAAAATCTAATTTCCCCTTTTCTCACTCATGGATTCCCCGTAGAGCCCGGTGTACTGTCTTTAAATGTCACTCAAGCTGCCGTATGAAAGGAAGGGCTTTCGAGACTGATCAATAACGGACTCTATAGGGCTATATGAAAGACAGACGGACGGACGGACAGACAGTAAGCCAGACGGATACGGAAATACCGTTTGAGCCTTTGCGTGTCAAAAAAGGCACGCGTCAAATAACAATATGCAAACGATTACTACAACTGACTGGACAGAGGTAAACAAACACAGATAACCTCAGGCATACTGAGGACAGAGGTAAACAAACACAGATAACCTCAGGCATACAGAGGACAGAGGTAAACAAACACAGATAACCTCAGGCATACAGAGGACAGAGAGGCAGACCAACAAACAGCCAAACAGACAAAGACAGACAAAACCCAATCCTATAAACAAAAGATAGAAATAGACCAAATAAAAGGGCTTGGCTTACAGCCAGTCTGACAAACACACAGACAGACAGACAGACAGACAGACAGACAGACAGACAGACAGACAGACAGACAGACATCCCCAATGCTGTGCAACACAAAGGACAGTCCAGCAGTGGGCAGCGGCAGCAACAGCAGTAGCGAATAGAGACTTAATTAGTGAGGTCAGAGCCCCTGGGTACTTAGTGTAACACTGGAGGCCTATGCAGACGCCCCCTGGCCCTATGGCGAGGTGGATATTGCATCTTAGCGATAACATCTCCTTACATTGGAGGGGGCTCCAGCATCACAGCATAAAGACCCCTGTTTTCGGGCAAGTTTGAAATGAGGCTTTGTTCTCCCAGGCCTCCTCCTCCTCCTCCTCTTTCCTCCTGGGTGGGCCGCAGTCTCTCTCCAAGAAAACGGAGCAACTTGTGTCTAGGAGTAAGGAGGAGACCCCCTCTACACACTCACAGACACACACAATTCACACACACTAGCGAGTACACGCCTTGTGCGCAGGGACACACACTCAATCCCCCTGCACTCTCCCCCCTCCCCCGACAGTGGCGTCCCCTGGCTCGTGGCCACGTCTGTTTGGAGAGAGAGAGAGCGAAAGTGAGAGCGAGAGAGAGAGCGAGCAAGCACCGGTGAACAGTGCCCACCTTGGGGCCTACAGAGGAGGGTCTGAGGTAGGCCTGGGGGGGGTAAGGTTAGGGAAAGGCTTGGGGGAATGGGTCCTGGCTAAAGGTGCCTGTCCACAATGGGGACCTCAACAGAAAGACATCATTTAACATGGAGCTCCACACAGGACTCTAACCCCAGTCTCAAAGTCAAGAGGAACACATACAGTACACAGGCCTATACAGCCAAGCCATCAATACCCACCACTCACACATATACTAATCAAATCAAAGTGTATTTGTCACATGCGCCGAATACAACACGTGTAGACTTTACAGTGAAATGCTTACTTACGAGCCCTTTCCCAACAATGCAGAGTTAAAAAGTAAGAAAAATTGGAACAAACTACAAAAGGAAATAGTTCAACCCAAAAATGACAATAACGAGACTATGTGCAAGGAGTACCGGTTCTGAGTCAATGTGTGAGGTAGCTGAGGTAATTGAGGTAATAAGTACAGGGCAGTCGGAAAGTATTCAGACCCCTTGACTTTTTCCACATTTCGTTAGGTTTCAAACTTATTCTAAAATGGATTAAATACAACATTTTCCTGATCAATCTACACATAATACCCAATAATGACAAACACATCTTTTTTTTTGCAAATTTAATAAAAATAAAAAACAGAAATATGTTATTTACATAAGTATTCGGACAGTTTGCTATGAGACTCATAATTGAGATCAGGTGAATCCTGTTTCCATTAATCATCCTTGAGATGTTTAGAGTTCACCTGAGGTAAATTAAATTGCTTGGACATAAACTAGAAAGGTACACACCTGTATATATAAGGTCCAACAGTTGACCGTGCATGTCAGAGCAAAAACCAAGCCATTAGGTCTAAAGAATTATCTGTAGAGCCCCGAGACAGGATCTGGGGAAGAGTACCAAAACATTTCTGCAGCATTGAAATTCCCCAAGAACACTGTTGCCTCCATCATTCTTAAATGGAAGAAGTTTGGAACCATCAAGACTCTTCCTAGAGCTGGTCTCCTGGCTAAATTGAGAAATCGGGAGAGAAGGGGCTTGGTCAGGGAGGTGACCAAGAACCCTAATGGTCACTCTGATAGAGCTCCAGAGTCTTTGACCTGAATGCCTAGCGTCACGTCTGGAGGAATCCTGGCACCATCCCTACGGTGAAGCATGGTGGCGGCAGCATCATGCTGTAGGGATGTTTCTCAGAGGCAGGGACTGGGAGACTAGTCAGGATTGAGGGAAACATGAACTTAGCAAAGTACAGAGAGATCTTTGATGAAAACCTGCTCCAGACCGCTCAGGGCCTCAAACTGGTGCGAAGGTTCACCTTCCAACAGGATAATGACCCTAAGCACACAGCCAAGACAATGCAGGAGCGGCTTCGGGACAAGTCTCTGAATGTCCTTGAATGGGCCAGCCAGAGCCCAGACTTGAACCCGATCTCACATCTCTGGAGAGACCTGAAAATAGCTGTTCACCGACGCTCCCCATCCAACCTGCTTGAGAGGATCTGCAGAGAAGAATGGGAGTGCCAAGCTTGTAGCGTCAAACCAATGAAGTTTCCAGGCTGTAATCGCTGCCAAAGGTGCTTCAACAAAGTATCAATGTAATATTTCAGTTTTACAATTTTTATGCATTTGCAAAACAACTGTTTTTGCTTTGTCATTATGGGGTATTGTGTGTAGATTGATGAGGAAAAACAACAATTTAATCCATTTTAAGATAAGGCTGTAACGTAACAAAGTGTGGGAAAAGTCAAAGGGTCTGAATATCTTCCGAATGCACTGTAGATGTAAGTAGGGGTAAAAGTAACTAGGCAATGAGGATATATAATAAACAGAGTAGCAGCAGCATACAGTATGTGAAGAGTGTCTGTGTGTGTGTGTGTGTGTGTGTGTGTGTGTGTGTGTGTGTGTGTGTGTGTGTGTGTGTGTGTGTGTGTGTGTGTGTGTGTGTGTGTGTGTGTGTGCATGTGTGCGTGTGTGTGTGTGTGTGTGTGTGTGTGTGTGTGTGTGTGTGTGTGCGTGTGTGTGTGTGTGTGTGTGTGTGTGTGTGTGTGTGTGTGTGTGTGTGTGTGTGTGTGTGTGTGTGTGTGTGTGTGTGTGTGTGTGTGTGTGTGTGTGTGTGTGTGTGCGTGTGTGTGTAGTATGTGAGTGTGTGTGTGTAGTATGCGTGAGTGAGTGTGTGTGTGTGTAGTATGCGTGCGCGCGTGTGTGTGTGTGTGTGTGTGTGTGTGTGTGTGTGTGTGTGTGTGTGTGTGTGTGTGTGTGTGTGTGTGTGTGTGTGTGTGTGTGTGTGTGTGTGTGTGTGTGTGTGTGTGTGTGTGTGTGTGTGTAGTATGCGTGAGTGTGCATAGAGCCAGTGGGGGAAAAAGAGGAGGATCAATGTAAATAGTCCTGGTAGCCATTTGATTAGCTGTTCAGCAGTCTTAATGCTTGGGGTTAGAAGCTGTTCAGGAACCTTTTGGACCTAGACTTGGCGCTCCGGTACCGCTTGCCTTGCGGTAGTAGACAGAACCGTCTATGACTTGTGTGGCTGTAGGTCTTTGACACCGCCTGCTATAGAGGTCCTGGATGGCAGGGAGTTCGGCCCCGGTAATGTATGGGGCCGTACACATTACCCTCTCGAGTGACTTTCGGTCGGATGCCAAGCAGCTGCCATACCAAGCGGTGATGCAGCCAGTCAAGATGCTCTCAATGGTGCAGCTGTCGAACTTTTTGAGGATCTGAGGATCCGTGACAAATCTTTTCAGCTCTTCATTCATCCTAGCGACATGAAAGGACTCTCCACAATTCACTCATCTTCCCTCATATCCTCCATAAATACTCCTCTCAATGCTATATCACTGACTTTCAGAATCAGAGAGAGTATTACGGTGAAATTCGTGCGATTAGGTTTACACAAACACCGCTGTCAACCCACTCGAAAAGGGCTGTAATTTAGTCAAGATCACTATGAGAAAATAATCAGACATTATACAGGGGTCATAAATGCTCCTGACAAGTCTTACAATGCATAATAACTGCATCCTAATGCATTATAGCTGCAGGCTTTTGAGTGGGATTTAGAGCATTTCAAGGTGTTCCAAGGTCTTGTGATGTAAATATCCTGGTGCTGGGCTGACGATGGTTCAGTTGCCAGGTAGGAAACCGACACGTGCCCATTAAGACCATTCATACCAACCAGCTGTCTGACTTATAAAACCGTAAAGATGAATCTGTCATTTTCCAGTCATAGGTCTCTCCAACCCCAACTCATCTCCTCCCCCCTTTCAAAAAGCATCTCTCTTTCTTTCTTCCATTCCAGGCCTGCCTGTGTCTGTGTGCGTGTCTGTACGCATGTGTGAGTGCCCGTACACGTGCACGTACATGCATGCACGTACACATACGCACGTACATACGCGCAGTCTCCTCTCCTGCTTTCCATGTTCATTATCACTTATTTTATAGTGGAATATTTAAGTAAGGGGCCTTGGCTGCAGCGCGGCTATAGTTAGGAACAAAGGGAGAGCGCAGAGGCGTGGCACGGAGAGAGAGAGAGAGAGAGAGAGAGAGAGAGAGAGAGAGAGAGAGAGAGAGAGAGAGAGAGAGAGAGAGAGAGAGAGAGAGAGAGAGAGAGAGAAAGAAAGAGAGCTTTCGGTAAGTGTTGTGCCACACTTCATGGAAAAGCTGGGCGGGGCCGCACGCAGACAGGGCTAAATTCAACTCATTCCTGTATTAATGGGGGCTTACGTGCGATCCACCTCTTTGCTAGAGGGCATTAGTATGGCCAGACAGCCAGGATACACCTCAAAATACCTCCCCCCTTCCAATCACTGCCTGTCGCTGTTCCCTTTGTTTCCAGCACATGTGTGGCAATTTGGGGTGGGGAGGAGGAGTGTAGTCCATACCGTGCTGGAGATAGGAAGAATAGGAGGAAGTGGACATGGAGATGAGACCAGAAGACAGAGTTGGCGAGAAAGGGACAGGGAATGGTGGAGACTGGTAGCGAGAGAAGAGCAAATGCATTGTCACCTCTTTGTCACTTTCTCATAGTAATGGCCCCACTGTCTGTCTCGTTGCCCCCCTGCAGTCTCTCAGGGTTAAAGGTCACTCTTTGTCACATAAACACACACACATTGAGAGCAGGGCTTAGGGTGGTAGGCAGGTCCAGAATTTGCTCATTTGATCTATAGAGGCGAGTAACCTCAATGGTATTTCCCAGAAACTCTGGTATGTTGACGGGAGCCTCCACAACCCTTACACAATGCATGCTAATATAACACGAATGTGATTCCCAACGACATATGTTAAATACAGTATATGGACATGGTAGATGGGGATCTTCTGTGGTAGTATCGCATTGGTATGCATAGTGTAATACCGCAAATGTCTTTAAAACATAACATTGTATTGCCTTGCAGCATATTGAAATAATATCACAGGTTTTTTTTGCTGTATTTATTGTGTACTTCTGTTCTATGGGGTATCAAGTATTATATTGTGAAGTACCGCATTCTGTTGCATTGGATTGTGTGGTATTGCATAGAGGGTAATACTGCATAGACTTTAAGCATATTGGAATCACAAATATGTTCACACACTCTTAGAAAAAAGTGTTCCAAAATGGTTCTTCGACTCTCCCCATAGGATAACCCTTTTTGGTTCCAGGTAGAAAAAAGGTGCTATCTAGAACCTAGGATTCTTTGGCTGTCCCCATAGGCGAACCCGTTGTAGAACCGTTTTTGATTCCCAGGTCGAACCGTCTATGGTTCCATGTCGAACCCCATGTAGAACCTTCTGTGGAAAGGGTTTCACATGAAACCCAAAATAGTTGTACCTAGAACCAAAAGGGTTATCCTGTGGGGATAGCCGAAGAACCATTTCAGGTCCTAGATAGCACCCTTTTTTCTAAGAGCGCAGCACATGGGCACGCTACAGAGTGTTCTTTTGTGTTAGTACTGCACTGTATTGGATTGTGTTGCATTGGATAGAGCGCCTTGAGGCATATTGGAATCGTATAATTATGTTGTTATATCCGTCTGAAATGTTTAGAGTTTAACCTAATCTCATAACAGGATTTTGTTTTGCATTGTATTGCGAAGCGTATTGTACTGAATTACTTTGAACTCGATTGTTACAAATTAAATTGTTCTGTTGTTGTATTGCTCTGTTCTCTTGGCTGCCTTCCCCTTGTGGCTCGGGTGTGTGTGTGTGCATGCATGTGCGTGTGTGATTGTGTGTGCCTACGCACTCGCTCGTGTGTGTCTGCACTCGTGTGTGTCTCCTCGTGGTTGTGTGTGAGGGCGGGATCTGTGGTTATTGGCTGGCGGGGATCATTTGGCTCTATGTAGGTGGCATGACCCGGCTGTCTTTGTCAGGAAGACCGTGATGGGAGCACGACCCGAGCCACTGACTTTACAAATACAATACAGCGACCTCTGACCCCGACATTAAAGGAACAGTGTTGTCTTTCCGCCGTCGCGCAGCCAATTAAGCGCAAGGGCCCAAGGATCTTCTGTCTGTCAACTGGAGACCTGCAGGCTTAGGAGGGATTCTCACCGCTCCTCTCCTCCTTTCCTAACATCCCACCTCCCTCTTTTCTCTGTCTGCTGTGTTATAGATTAGGAATTACTTGACTGACATGGTTGTTCTGTTTCTATATCACTGCTTCGTTATCGTACTGACTCACATGAATGCATTATGTACACACACACACACACACACACACACACACACACACACACACACACACACACACACACACACACACACACACACACACACACACACACACACACACACACACACACACACACACACACACACACACACACACACACACACTATGGAGTTCACCGAACACACACTATGGAGTAGACAGAACACACACTCACACTCATGTGCACACCATAACCCCCCCATAACACACACACACCCCACACACACTCTCTATAAATAAGCTGTGGAGCGTGACAGTACAATGCGTCTTCTGATGGAGGATAATTGCGGACCCCTGTCCCCTGTGCGTCAATCAATCCCAGGGTCATACCAAGGGGACAGAAGGTGGGGGGGACATTAGAGAATAAATGTCTGTCACCAGCGTCTGTGGCCCTGGGGGACAGTCCCCTGTCCCCATTGTCCCCTATCATGGTCCTTGTTGAGAGAGTGACCAGCCTTAATCGACAATGGGGTAGGGAGATATGGAAATATGAGTTATATGTCTTATTCAATAGAGACAGACATAATGAGCTATATGTCTTATTTAATAGAGCCAGACACAATGAGCTATATGTCTTATTCAATAGAGACAGACATAATGAGCTATATGTCTTATTCAATAGAGACAGACATAATGAGCTATGTGTCTTATTCAATAGAGCCAGACACAATGAGCAATATGTCTTATTCAATAGAGACAGACATAATGAGCTATATGTCTTATTTAATAGAGCCAGACATAATGAGCTATGTGTCTTATTCAATAGAGACAGACATAATGAGCTATGTGTCTTATTCAATAGAGACAGACATAATGAGCTATATGTCTTATTCAATAGAGACAGACATAATGAGCTATATGTCTTATTCAATAGAGACAGACATAATGAGCTATATGTCTTATTCAATAGAGCCAGACATAATGAGCTATGTGTCTTATTCAATAGAGCCAGACACAATGAGCAATATGTCTTATTCAATAGAGACAGACATAATGAGCTATATGTCTTATTTAATAGAGCCAGACATAATGAGCTATGTGTCTTATTCAATAGAGACAGACATAATGAGCTATGTGTCTTATTCAATAGAGACAGACATAATGAGCTATGTGTCTTATTCAATAGAGCCAGACATAATGAGCTATGTGTCTTATTCAATAGAGACAGACACAATGAGCAATATGTCTTATTCAATAGAGACAGACATAATGAGCTATATGTCTTATTCAATAGAGACAGACATAATGAGCTATATGTCTTATTCAATAGAGCCAGACATAATGAGCTATGTGTCTTATTCAATAGAGACAGACACAATGAGCTATTCAATGTAATGAGCTTATTTAATAGAGCCAGACATAATGAGCTATATGTCTTATTCAATAGAGACAGACATAATGAGCTATGTGTCTTATTTAATAGAGCCAGACATAATGAGCTATGTGTCTTATTCAATAGAGACAGACATAATGAGCTATGTGTCTTATTCAATAGAGACAGACATAATGAGCTATGTGTCTTATTCAATAGAGCCAGACATAATGAGCTATGTGTCTTATTCAATAGAGACAGACATAATGAGCAATATGTCTTATTTAATAGAGCCAGACACAATGAGCTATATGTCTTATTCAATAGAGACAGACATAATGAGCTATGTGTCTTATTCAATAGAGCCAGACATAATGAGTTATGTGTCTTATTTAATAGTGACAGACATAATGAGCTATGTGTCTTATTAAATAGAGCCAGACATAATGAGCTATGTGTCTTATTCAATAGAGACAGACATAATGAGCTATATGTCTTATTCAATAGTGACAGACATAATGAGCTATGTGACTTATTAAATAGAGCCAGACATAATGAGCTATGTGTCTTATTTAATAGAGCCAGACATAATGAGCTATGTGTCTTATTTAATAGAGCCAGACATAATGAGCTATGTGTCTTATTTAATAGAGCCAGACATAATGAGCTATGTGTCTTATTTAATAGAGTCAGACATAATGATCTATGTGTCTTATTCAATAGAGACAGACATAATGAGCTATGTGTCTTATTCAATAGAGACAGACATAATGAGCTATATGTCTTATTCAATAGTGACAGACATAATGAGCTATGTGTCTTATTAAATAGAGCCAGACATAATGAGCTATGTGTCTTATTTAATAGAGCCAGACATAATGAGCTATGTGTCTTATTTAATAGAGCCAGACTTTTTTCCAAGATGGCATAGCAGTTCAGACGTCTTTTGTCCTCGTCTTGTCGTGTCCCGTATATATATATATATATATATATATATATATATATATATATTAAAAAATATATATATATATATTTTTAAAAAAATTCACGTACATTTTATTTTTATTTTCCATCAACTCATCTTCAAAACACTCTCCTGCAACCCGCCTCACCAATGTATATTTATAAAAAAGTATTATTTACCTCAAATCTGTAATCCTCCAAGAAGCTATCCAGAAACTCCAAGAAGCTAGCCAGAAACTAGCCAGAAGCTAGCCAGGAGCTAGCCAGAAGCTAGCCCAGAAGCTAATCCAGGAGCTAATCAGAAGCTAGTTCCGAAGCTAGTTAGCTTCTTTACTTGCAAATCGTTAGTATTCAGCTAACCACGGTTTGTGGTCATCAGCTATCCTTTAGCTTGAAAATCTATCGCCAGTTTTGTATGGCGCAGCGCAGCGCGGCTCGGAACGGAACATACCGGACCAATTTTTCTCTCCATGTCCCTGGATTTCAACTGCTCTCTGGACATTCATACCTGGATCTCACAGCTAGCTAGCTGCTATCCGTGTGACTACCTATCCGGACCCGTTTTACTGCCTACGCGTAGCCCCACCGGGCCTTCACAACTGGACTGCCGACGTTATCTACCCGAAGGAGTTATCCGGCTGGCTCCTCCGTCGCGACGTAACCTGAACGCCCATCTGCGGCCTGCTAACCGTTAGCTGTCTTACCGGCTGCTATCTGAATAGACAATTGGACAATTTATTTATTTTTATTATTATTATGTTTTCTTCTTGGGCCTCTATAACTATATCTATTTTTTTTAATTTTTGTTGTTGTTGTGTGATTTGGATTAATCCCCTCTACCACACAGAACCCTACTAATTTACTGACGGAACGCAAGAGGTGGCTAAAAACAGACCTCCATCCTATGCTAGCTTGCTACCGATGGCCTGGCTAGCTGTCCAACCTCTCCACTCACTGGACCCTTTTGATCACTCGACTAAGCATGCCTCTCCTTAATGTCAATATGTCTTGTCCATTGCTGTTCTGGTTAGTGTTTATTGGCTTATTTCACTGTAGAGCCTCTAGTCCTGCTCACTATACCTTATCCAACCTATTAGTTCCACCACCCACACATGCAATGACATCTCCTGGTTTCAATGATGTTTCTAGAGACAATATCTCTCTCTTCATCACTCAATACCTAGGTTTACCTCCACTGTATTCACATCCTACCATACCTTTGTCTGTACATTATACCTTGATGCTATTTTATCGCTCCCAGAAACCTCCTTTAACTCTCTGTTCCAGACATTCTAGACGACCAATTCTTATTGCTTTTAGCCGCACCCTTATTCTACTCCTCCTATCTTCCTCTGGCGATGTAGAGGTGAATCCAGGCCCTGCAGTGCATAGCTCCACTCCTATTCCCCAGGCGCTCTCTTTTGACGACTTCCTGTAACCGTAATAGCCTTGGTTTCATGCATGTTAACATTAGAAGCCTGCTCCCTAAGTTTGTTCTATTCACTGCTTTAGCACACTCTGCCAACCCGGATGTTCTAGCTGTGTCTGAATCCTGGCTTAGGAAGACCATCAGAAATTCTGAAATTTGAATTCCAAACTACAACATTTTCAGACAAGATAGAACTGCCAAAGGGGGCGGTGTTGCAATCTACTGCAAAAATAGCCTGCAGAGTTCTGTCCTAATAACCAGGTCTGTACCCAAACAATTTGAACTTCTACTTTTAAAAATCCACCTCTCTAAAAACAAGTCTCTCACCGTTTGCGCCTGCTATAGACCACCCTCTGCCCCCAGCTGTGCTCTGGACACCATATGTGAACTGATTGCCCCCCATCTATCTTCAGAGCTCGTGCTGCTAGGCGACCTAAACTGGAACATGCTTAACACCCCAGCCATCCTACAATCTAAACTTGATGCCCTCAATCTCACACAAATTATCAATGAACCTACCAGGTACCTCCCCAAAGCCTTAAACACGGGCACCCTCATAGATATCATCCTAACCAACTTCCCCTCTAAATACACCTCTGCTGTCTTCAACCAAGATCTCAGTGATCACTGCCTCATTGCCTGCATCCGTAATGGGTCAGCGGTCAAACGACCTCCACTCATCACTGTAAAACGCTCCCTGAAACACTTCAGCGAGCAGGCCTTTCTAATCGACCGGGCCGGGGTATCCTGGAAGGATATTGATCTCATCCCGTCAGTAGAGGATGCCTGGATATTTAAAAAAAATGCCTTCCTAACCATCTTAAATAAACATGCCCCATTCAAGAAATTTAGAACCAGGAACAGATATAGCCCTTGGTTCTCCCCAGACCTGACTGCCCTTAACCAACACAAAAACATCCTATGGCGTTCTGCATTAGCATCGAACAGCCCCCATGATATGCAGCTGTTCAGGGAAGCTAGAAACCATTATACACAAGCAGTTAGAAAAGCCAAGGCTAGCTTTTTCAAGCAGAAATTTGCTTCCTGCAACACTAACTCAAAAAAGTTCTGGGACACTGTAAAGTCCATGGAGAATAAGAACACCTCCTCCCAGCTGCCCACTGCACTGAAGATAGGAAACACTGTCACCACTGATAAATCCACCATAATTGAGAATTTCAATAAGCATTTTTCTACGGCTGGCCATGCTTTCCACCTGGCTACTCCTACCCCGGTCAACAGCACTGCACCCCCAACAGCAACTCGCCCAAGCCTTCCCCATTTCTCCTTCTCCCAAATCCGTTCAGCTGATGTTCTGAAATAGCTGCAAAATCTGGACCCCTACAAATCAGCCGGGCTAGACAATCTGGACCCTTTCTTTCTAAAATTATCTGCCGAAATTGTTGCCACCCCTATTACTAGCCTGTTCAACCTCTCTTTCGTGTCGTCTGAGATTCCCAAAGATTGGAAAGCAGCTGCAGTCATCCCCCTCTTCAAAGGGGGGGACACTCTTGACCTAAACTACCATGCCTTTCTAAGGTCTTCGAAAGCCAAGTCAACAAACAGATTACCGACCATTTCGAATCTCACCATACCTTCTCTGCTATGCAATCTGGTTTCAGAGCTGGTCATGGGTGCACCTCAGCCACGCTCAAGGTCCTAAATGATATCTTAACCGCCATCGATAAGAAACATTACTGTGCAGCCGTATTCATTGATCTGGCCAAGGCTTTCGACTCTGTCAATCACCACATCCTCATCGGCAGACTCGACAGCCGTGGTTTCTCAAATGATTGCCTCGCCTGGTTCACCAACTACTTCTCTGATAGAGTTCAGTGTGTCAAATCGGAGGGTCTGCTGTCCGGACCTCTGGCAGTCTCTATGGGGGTGCCACAGGGTTCAATTCTTGGACCGACTCTCTTTTCTGTATACATCAATGAGGTCGCTCTTGCTGCTGGTGAGTCTCTGATCCATTTCTACTTTGCACATTCTTCCATTGCAAAACTACCATTCCAGTGTTTTACTTGCTATATTGTATTTACTTTGCCACCATGGCCTTTTTTTGCCTTTACCTCCCTTCTCACCTCATTTGCTCACATTGTGTGTAGACTTGTTTATACTGTATTATTGACTGTATGTTTGTTTTACTCCATGTGTAACTCTGTGTCGTTGTATCTGTCGAACTGCTTTGCTTTATCTTGGCCAGGTCGCAATTGTAAATGAGAACTTGTTCTCAACTTGCCCTACCTGGTTAAATAAAGGTGAAAAAAATAAAATGAAAAAAATAATAAGCTATATGTCCTATTCAATAGAGCCAGACATAATGAGCTATGTGTCTTATTTAATAGAGCCAGACATAATGAGCTATGTGTCTTATTTAATAGAGCCAGACATAATGAGCTATGTGTCTTATTTAATAGAGCCAGACATAATGAGCTATGTGTCCTATTCAATAGAGCCAGACATAATGAGCTATGTGTCTTATTTAATAGAGCCAGACATAATGAGCTATGTGTCTTATTTAATAGAGCCAGACATAATAAGCTATATGTCTTATTCAATAGTGACAGACAAAATTAGCTATTTGTCTTATTTAATAGAAACAGACATAATGAGTGTCACAACTTCCTCCGAAGTCAGTGCCTCTCCTTGTTCGGCGGCGTTCGGCGGTCGACGCCACCGACCTTCTAGCCATCGCCGATCCACGTTTTCATTTTTCATTGGTTTTGTCTTGTCTTCCATCACACCTGGTTTCAATTCCATCAATTACATGCTGTGTATTTAACCCTCTGTTCCCCCCCCCATGTCCTTGTCCGTAATTGTTTGTTGTAGTGCTTGTGCACGTTATGCTGGTGTGTGTTGGGTTTTGTTTGACCCGTTTATTGTATTGTTTCTGTTGACGTGGTTTATGGTTTTTAAACTCAACCGTTGTAAATCAGTTTCCGTTCTCCTGCGCCTGACTTCTCTGCTGCCAGTAGCATCGCATTACAATGAGCTATGTGTCTTATTCAATAGCGACAGACATAATGAGCAATATATCTTATTTAATAGAGCCAGACAAAATGAGCTATGTGTCTTATTCAATAGCGACAGACATAATGAGCAATATATCTTATTTAATAGAGACAGACAAAATGAGCTATATATCTTATTCAATAGAGACAGACATAATGAGCTATATATCTTATTCAATAGCGACAGACATAATGAACTATATGTCTTATTTAATAGCGACAGACATAATGAGCTATATGTCTTATTTAATAGTGACAGACATAATGAGCAATATGTCCTATTCAATATGTACAGTATGTCCTATATTGGTTACAGTTGGACTACTATGCTTTGTGATCTGAGCAGAAAAAAACATGGTTATGGCCTACAACTAGGGCCCTGTGTAACGGGTGCTGGTATAGCTTTAGCGTGAGTGTTAGTGGGGCAAGGTGAATGTGTGTGTCTGAGTATGTGAAGAGGTGAGATTTAGGGGGAGTGCATGCATGCGTCCGTGTGTGCTTGTCTGCGTGAGTGTTTGTGTGCGTGCCTGTCTGCGTGGGTGTGTGTGTGTGTGCGCGTGCGAGCGTGCTTCCTTGCATGCCTGTCTGTGTGTGTGTGTGTGTGTGTGTGTGTGTGTGTGTGTGTGTGTGTGTGTGTGTGTGTGTGTGTGTGTGTGTGTGTGTGTGTGTGTGTGTGTGTGTGCTTGCGTACATTCCTGTCTGTGTGAGTGTGTGTGTGTGAGGTGGAGGGTTGTGCGTGTGTATAAAGGCATGTGTTTGTGTGTGGGTCATTAGACAAGGTTTAAAGGACTGGCACCTCCACTAAAATGTTCCCATAAAAGAGTGGAATTCCACGCACCTCGCCGGCAGTGGCTGAGGTTTTCAGACTATAGACCAGTGATTCCCTTCTTCCTCTCCTCCCCTCTCTCTTCCCTCTCCTAGGCTCCAGTTCCAAGTCTGGTGGCAATAACTATGGGCTGTACCCCTCTCCCTCTAATCGACTGTAACCTAGCAACGAGGGAAGAAAACCTAGTAACCTCTTCTTCTCTAGGGCAGTAGTGAAAGTGCTGGGCGTGGTACAATTCTTTACCCTGGTATTATCTGTTGTGTAGGTGACAGTCATCAGTACTCTTCTGTTGCAAGGGGAGGGAAAGTAGGAGAGAGAGCTGAGTAACAGCTCAGAGAGATGTATGTGTGTAATAAGGAAAGAGAGAGAGAGAGAGAGAGAGAGAGAGAGAGAGAGAGAGAGAGAGAGAGGGGAGAGAGAGAGAGAGAGAGAGAGAGAGAGAGAGAGAGAGAGAGAGAGGGGAGAGAGAGAGAGAGGGGAGAGAGAGAGAGAGAGAGAGAGAGAGAGAGAGAGAGAGACAGAGGAGAGAGAGAGAGAGAGAGAGAGAGAGAGAGAGAGAGAGAGAGAGAGAGAGAGAGAGAGAGAGAGAGAGAGAGAGAGAGAGAGAGAGAGAGAGAGGGGTGAGAGAGAGAGAGAGAGAGAGAGAGAGAGAGAGAGAGAGAGAGGAGGGGAGAGAGAGAGAGAGAGAGAGAGAGAGAGAGAGAGAGAGAGAGAGAGAGAGAGAGAGAGAGAGAGAGAGAGGAGGGGTGAGAGAGAGAGAGACAGAGAGAGAGAGAGAGAGAGAGAGAGAGAGAGAGAGAGAGAGAGAGAGAGAGAGAGAGAGAGAGAGAGAGAGAGAGAGACAGGGAGAGAGAGGGGAGAGAGAGAAAGAGAGAGAGAGAGAGAGGGGAGAGAGAGGGGGAGAGAGAGAGAGACAGGGAGAGAGAGGGGGAGAGAGGGAGAGAGAGAGGGAGAGGGAGAGAGAGACAGGGAGAGAGAGGGGGAGAGAGAGAGAGAGAGAGAGAGAGAGAGAGAGAGAGAGAGAGAGAGAGAGAGAGAGAGAGAGGGGGGGAGAGAGAGAGAGAGAGACAGGGAGAGAGAGGGGGAGAGAGGGAGAGAGAGAGGGAGAGGGAGAGAGAGACAGAGAGAGAGAGAGAGAGAGAGAGAGAGAGAGAGAGAGAGAGAGAGAGAGAGAGAGAGAGAGAGAGAGAGAGAGAGGGAGAGAGAGAGGGAGAGGGAGAGAGAGACAGGGAGAGAGAGGGGGAGAGAGAGAGACACAGGGAGAGAGAGGGAGAGAGAGAGAGAGGGGGTTGGGAATAGGAATGGTAAAGGAGGAAAGGTAAAGGAGAGACGAGGGGAGAGGGGGAAAGGAAAAGACTAGTTTCTGGGTTGTAAGTAAAACCAACAGAGAGGGAGGGGTGGGTGAGGGGGGGGTCTTGAGGGCCTGGGAAGGAGGGGGGTGTTGCTGGTGTGGTAAAGTTTTTCGGGAAGGCTATTGACATAGACGGTGTAAAAACATGGCAGTAAAAATTTATGACTAGGAAATTCAGAGAAGTGTCAGTAGGCCCCACTTAGCAGGCATAAGAAGGCTTTGACAGTGGGCCGGACCAAGTCCAAGCTCAGGTGGTGGGCTTGGGGGGTCTTTGACAGTGGGCTGGACCAAGTCCAGGCTCAGGTGGGGGCTTGGAGATCTTTGACAGTGGACTGGACCAAGTCCAGACCCGGGTGGGGGGCTTGGGGGGTCTTTGGCAGTGGGGGCGACCAAGTCCAGGCCAGGTTCAGGTGATCGTCGTATATCTATTCATGCTTTTTTTTCTATATTATTGATATGTGTAAATTGACCAAATTATATCCACGCTCCTCCCCCCCACCAGAATCTGGTCTGGACTTGGTCCGCCATGATTACAAACACCTGCGTGTGTCCTAACGTTATATGGTGACCTGCAGTGTTTGACATGAAACCCTGATGGAGACAGCTTGCTGTGGAAATGTTGGTAAATAAATGATAGCATTGATTGCATCGGAGCTATTAGTTTGCGGCTTATCGTTTTATTTGAAAGGGCATGGATAAGCTGACAGTGGGGCGAACCAACATGGCAGGAAAGGGGGGGTGGTGATAACAAAAAGTTTGAATTTTGGACCATGGGGTAAAACCATCGTAGACAGGCAGGGGGTGGAACCAATGGGAAGTTGGCACTGGAACTTTGCTACGTTTTGGCAACACACGCACACAGTTTCTCTCACACGCACACACACGCACGCACATGACATACTGTATATTGAGAGTTGTTACGTACGCGCCAAAGGTGATGGGGAGGTACAGTATGGAAGCATGTTGGCTGCACCCACCGGCTAGTTCCAGGGACATGACATACCTTGTGCTTCCTTGCACACCTGATCAATGGCATGTGCGTGCATGCGTGTGTGTGTGTGTGTGTGTGTGTGTGTGTGTGTGTGTGTGTGTGTGTGTGTGTGTGTGTGTATGTAACTGCCACATCTAAGTAGCCCCCCATCTATGCTAGGACATTTGAGTTACAGTCATGCACTTTTGGATCATTCGGATGTCTACTGTAGCTTGAATGTCCGTGCCTTCCTCAGTCCCCTTTCAGCGTATTGGTTTAGATTGTGTGTGCATGGCATGGCATGGGCCGTGAGCGTTGGTCGGTAGCCTCCATCTGCCTTGCGCCCATAACAACGATCGGTGTCCTTACTATCAACATTTCAGAACAAACTCTCCCTTCTCTAACCCCCCTCAGTTCATCTCCCAGTCGCAATGAAGTGGAAGACGAGAAGAGGGAGAGAGAGAAAAGTGGGGGGAAATGGTGAGTGAATGATGCTGGGTCTATTGTTTCAGGGTAATTTAACAGGATCAGATCAGACTGGGTCCAGACAGAGACAGCCGAGTGGCAATCAGCTGGGAAATCTCCCCTGTAATTGGCCATCTCTGGAAAGGCCAGCGCCACCGAGAGTGCGTCTCCGAGCGCCACACCGCTAGACGCTTGATTGCTTCGGTCTTCCCTTTACTTTCCTTCACAGATAGCAGCCTGACCTGCTAATCAATCCCAGATCTTTGACAGCTCTCTCAGCCTAACAAATAGCGGACGGCAGAAGCTGTCAGTGAGAGGGAAGAGACAGATTACGCAGTGCCGAAGCAAGTACAGTCAGTTGCAGTGGAGGCTAAACAAACTGTGCTTTCACACACACACGCACACACACTTTACCGATTCGATGCTGTCTGTCAGTCACACTAAATGACAGCAAACTCACAAACTAACTGATGCCGTTAGGGTTGCCAGGAAATGATTGTGTTTGCATAGGCGTGTGTGTGAGTGTGTGTGTGACAGAGAGAGTAGGAGCAAGATTTGTTTTTAAATGCTATCCCATGAAAGAGTACTGCAGCTGGAGGAGTAGAGAGGAGGACAGGAGACTGACAGACTGGCAGGCTCCTACACAGTAAATCAAGGAGATTTGAAATCAGTGTTACAAAATGTTAGAGTTAAATTGACTCTACTGGAGTTATCTTAACCCTCAACAAAAGTGATACGCTCCCTGGAGTTAGTGTTGATAACTGGTGCTGATTGGGACATTTAACTCCACTAAGAGTAATCAGGGAGAAGTCGTGCTATAAATTCACAGACAACACAAAGATTGGATTGTTCCTTCCAGACTCCCTCTGTCTACCCAAGGACGCCAAAGGACAAAAATCAGTTAACCACCTAACTGAGGAACTCAATTTAACCTTGCGCAATACCCTAGATGCAGTTGCACCCCTAAAAACGAAAAACATTTCTCATAAGAAACTAGCTCTCTGGTATACAGAAAATACCCGAGCTCTGAAACAAGCTTCCAGAAAATTGGAACGGAAATGGCGCCACACCAAACTGGAAGTCTTCCGACTAGCTTGGAAAGACAGTACCGTGCAATACCAAAGAGGCCTTACTGCTGCTCGATCATCCTATTTTTCCAACTTAATTGAGGAAAATAAGAACAATCCAAAATTCCTTTTTGATACTGTCACAAAGCTAACTAAAAAGCAGCATTCCTCAAGAGAGGATGGCTTTCACTTCAGCAGTAATAAATTCATTAACTTCTTTCAAATTACGGACTCCTCTTTAAATCTGCGTATTCCTTCAAAGCTCAGTTGTCCTGAGTCTGCACAACTCTGCCAGGACCTAGGATCAAGAGAGACACTCAAGTGTTTTAGTACTATATCTCTTGACACAATGATGAAAATAATCATGGCCCCTAAACCTTCAAGCTGCATACTGGACCCTATTCCAACTAAACTACTGAAAGAGCTGCTTCTTGTGCTTGGCCCTCCTATGTTGAAAATAATAAACGGCTCTCTATCCACCGGATGTGTACCAAACTCACTAAAAGCGGCAGTAATAAAGCCTCTCTTGAAAAAGCCAAACCCCCAGAAAATATAAAAAACTATCAGCCTATATCGAATCTTCCATTCCTCTCAAAATGTTTAGAAAAGGCTGTTGCGCAGCAACTCCCTGCCTTCCTGAAGACAAACAATGTATACAAAATGCTTCAGTCTGGTTTTAGACCCCATCATAGCACTGAGACTGCACTTGTGAAGGTGGTAAATTACCTTTTAATGGCATCAGACCGAGGCTCTGCATCTGTCCTCGTGCTCCTAGACCTTAGTGCTGCTTTTGATACCATCGATCACCGCATTCTTTTGGAGAGATTGGATTCAACTCAAATTGGTCTACACGGACAAGTTCTGTCCTGGTTTAGATCTTATCTGTCGGAAAGATATCAGTTTGTCTCTGTGAATGGTTTGTCCTCTGACAAATCAACTGTACATTTCGGTGTTCCTCAAGGTTCCGTTTTAGGACCACTATTGTATTCACTATATATTTTACCTCTTGGGGATGTCATTCGAAAACATAATGTTAACTTTCACTGCTATGCAGATGACACACAGCTGTACATTTCAATGAAACATGGTGAAGCCCCAAAATTGCCCTCGCTAGAAGCATGTGTTTCAGATATAAGGAAGTGGATGGCTGCAAACTTGCTACTTTTAAACTCGGACAAAACAGAGATGCTTGTTCTAGGTCCCAAGAAACAAAGATATCTTCTGTTGAATCTGACAATTAATCTTAATGGTTGTACAGTCGTCTCAAATAAAACTGTGAAGGACTTCGAATTTACTCTGGACCCTGATCTCTCTTTTGAAGAACATATCAAGACTGTTTCAAGGACAGCTTTTTTCCATCTACGTAACATTGCAAAAATCAGAAACTTTCTGTCCAAAAATGATGCAGAAAAATTAATCCATGCTTTTGTCACTTCTAGGTTAGACTACTGCAATGCTCTACTTTCCAGCTACCCGGATAAAGCACTAAATAAACTTCAGTTAGTGCTAAATACGGCTGCTAGAATCCTGACTAGAACCAAAAAATGTGATCATATTACTCCAGTGCTAGCCTCCCTACACTGGCTTCCTGTCAAGGCAAGGGCTGATTTAAAGGTTTTACTGCTAACCTACAAAGCATTACATGGGCTTGCTCCTACCTATCTCTCTGATTTGGTCCTGCCGTACATACCTACACGTACGCTACGGTCACAAGA
This sequence comes from Oncorhynchus keta, assembly GCF_023373465.1. Classification (NCBI taxonomy): domain Eukaryota; kingdom Metazoa; phylum Chordata; class Actinopteri; order Salmoniformes; family Salmonidae; genus Oncorhynchus; species Oncorhynchus keta. The sequence goes on from NC_068423.1 coordinate 9,717,317, forward strand.
CGCAGGCCTCCTAATTGTCCCTAGAATTTCTAAGCAAACAGCTGGGGGCAGGGCTTTCTCCTATAAAGCTCAATTTTTACTAGGGCTCTTTCATACCGTCCCTAGGAGGGGTGCGTCACTTGAGTGGGTTGAGTCACTGATGTGATCTTCCTGTCTGGGTTGGCACCCCCCCCTTGGGTTGTGCCGTGGCGGAGATCTTTGTGGGCTATACTCGGCCTTGTCTCAGGATGGTAAGTTGGTGGTTGAAGATATCCCTCTCGTGGTGTGGGGGCTGTGCTTTGGAAAAGTGGGTGGGGTTATATCCTTCCTGTTTGGCCCTGTCCGGGGATGTCCTATTTGGTGTACTGTGTGAACTTAAGTATGCTCTCTATAATTCTCTTTCTTTCTCTCTCTCAGAGGACCTGAGCCCTAGGACCATGCCTCAGGACTACCGGACATGATTACTCCGTGCTGTCCCCACCTGGCCGTGCTGCTGCTCCAGTTTCAACTGTTCTGCCTGTGATTATTATTATTTGACCATGCTGATCATTTATGAACATTTGAACATCTTGGCCATGTTCTGTTATAATCTCCACCCGGCAGAACAGTTGAGCCAGAAGAGCCTGGTCACCCCACATAGCCTGGTTCCTCTCTAGGTTTCTTCCTAGGTTCTTTCTCTGGAGTTTTTCCTAGCCACTGTGCTTCTACACCTGCATTGCTTGCTGTTTGGGGTTTTAGGCTGGGTTTCTGTACAGCACTTTGAGATATCAGCTGATGTACGAAGGTCTATATAAATAAATTTGATTTGAGTTGATTTGAGTTAAATCTGTGGCATATCCACCGATGTGGGAGGGGCCTCAGTCATGTTTCCCAGCATGCTCTGTTGTAGGTAGTTTTTTAAAAATTGTTTGTTTCAATATCTGCATTTCCGCTTGTACATCGACTGTTACTTACGCTACACAAAGTAAGAAAAAAATGTCTCTAAACTAATCCAATCTGTAAGCGGTTGGATTTATTTGCCACTGTTAGTGTGATGGCTATTCCAGTTTACATGATGTAGGTAGTCTCAGGCAACAGTATGGTCCTCCCTGCTCTGACATGCAATCTTAATGTAAATTGTGGGCAGTGTAAAATTGCTGGACAACACAGCCGAGTTAAATATCAACACTAAAGTTAACAAATACAACTCTTAAAAAACAACTCTTTTGCCAGAGTACATTTTTACTCTTTTTAGACTGGGACCAAATGTTATCTGTGCAGAGTAGTTCTCTTTAATTAGTGGAAAATTGACTTACTGGGTAGCACAATTGGCTTAAAAGCGCATCTCTCTCGCTCTCGCTCCCCTCCCTCCCTCTCCTAGCCAGCTCTCGCTCCCCTCCCTCCCTCCCTCCCTCTCCTAGCCAGCTCTCCCTCCCTCCCTCAAAGATCTTTCCCTTTCTTTGTCTCCCACCCACCTGCCACCCTATACATCAGGAGCTGTCAGCACTGCCTGCTTCACCTCTCCACACCTCCCTAACACACACACACACATATGCGCACAAACACTCACACACACTCACCCATTCATAAACACTGGCAGTCTCTAAGACTCCAGTCCCCATCAGTATTCCATGCAGTGATGTCATGGCATGTCTCTCCATGCCAATGCCGGAGAATGGGGTAGCATTCCCAATGAGCATTCCCAAAAGAGTTCTCAAAGGGAGTAGAATGAAGTTGCCCCTAAAGGCACCGATCCATCAGTTTTCTGCTATTGACAGAAACGGTTTAACGTTCGGATTCAGGGGAGGGTAGGCTGATCCTAGATCTGTGCCCGAGGGTAACTTCTAGTCAAAGCATATATACTCTACACTCCTAATTAGGAATGTGTCATCCCTCTCCTAATACCTTATCAACAAAACTCATAGACACTTTAACCTACTTACGGTATATCTGCTGAGGAAATTAACACAATTCATTCATTACATCTCACACCATCAAATAGCAGATGAGTTCGCCCAGAGCAAAGCACAGCGATGACCCAATAAGCAACTGTATGAATGGAGTTGAACGCTTAGAGACCATCATTATTCATGACAATTTAATCCATCAACTTTAATTTACTAACCATGAGATAAAAGAACCTAGAGACTCAACAAATGTGTTGTGTGCCTGCGTGTGTGTGTGTGTGTGTGTGTGTGTGTGTGTGTGTGTGTGTGTGTGTGTGTGTGTGTGTGTGTGTGTGTGTGTGTGTGTGTGTGTGTGTGTGTGTGTGTGTGTGTGTGTGTGTGCGTGTGTGTTCAATTGCATGCTTGTTTTTGTCCCACTGTCTTTCATTTACTTTAATATATGCTTGCGCTGCCCTGGCAGCTTTCATCATAAAACTTAGACTACAAATAGGCGCTCCAGAAATGGAAAAAAGGGTATGTGAAAACTCACCATTCACATAATTGGGGGGGAAAGAGTAAATGATACCTGCCAACACACGGCTCCCAGTAAGCAATGGGCCCGGCGATGGTGGCCACGGCGACATATGACTCATTGTTTCCAGCCCTCGTTCATATATGTCGCACTAGGAGGAGACGACAGACACAACAGGTTTAGGTCTGTGTCATAAATGGCACCCTATTCCGGGCCCAGGTCAAAAGTAGGGTACTATAGGGAACAGGCTGCCATTTGGGACACAAACTAAGAGCTTAGAAGCTACACTTAGTGAGCTACTCTGTTCTCTCCTCCATCATCCCTCGCTCTTCCACTCATCCCTCCGCTGTCTATGTATCAGTCTCTCTCTCTGCTGGTCCGGTATGCTGATGAAGGGTTGGTGCTGAGTGGTCACTAGACTCTCTGCTAGTTGTTGACTGATTTATGCTGATAGTTAGGAGTCTGTCCTACTGTTGTGTCTCCCTGCCTCTCTCTCTTCTTCCTCATCCTCTGTCTCTTTCACACCGTGTTGCCCTTTCCCTTTCGGTCCTTAAAGGGGCAATTTGCAGTAGCTACGTCCATTTTTGGACCGATAAATGAATGATATTTACCCATTGATATGCCCGACAATATATCAGTATCCAAAATATGAGCTTATTTTACTCCAAAGTTTGTAAACAATGTAAATGTAAACAAACCTAAAAACATGATTTAAAAAATATATTTTTATGTCAAGGATGGTCAGTCCATGCATATATAGCTCTGTCTATTAATTTGAGTGGTTACATTTCTCCAGCCCTCCCTCCCTCCCTCCCTCCCTCCCTCCCTCCCTCCCTAGTCTGTCCCTCCCACAAAGAGTGGTGAGGTGTGCATAGTGCAGCCAGACAGCCAGAGCGACCCCAGGCTTGGATATGTGACAGAGAGGTACACACTCCAACAAGAATTACTCCAACAAGTGTGTCTCAGTGTGTGTGTGTGTGTGTGTGTCTGTATGGGTCTGTGTGTGTGTAATGATGCATGCGTCCCCAGTGACAGGCCCTCTTCGTGCATCAGGGGTATTACAGTAGGAGTGTGTTGTTAGTACGAGAGATGGAGGAGGAAAGGAGGCCTGCCCTTCTAAATATGCATCTTAATGGATGCTCTGTTCCCACCATTCACAGTGAATGAGAGAGAGAGCGAGAGCGAGAGAGAGAGAGAGAGAGAGAGAGAGAGAGAGAGAGGCCTACAGAGGACTGAGGGGAGGTGGGGGGCGGAGGCCATGTTTTTGGGGGCAGGATCTCCAGGGGGTAGTGAGGATAGACGCAGAGAGGGAGAGCCGACGAGAGGTAAGACTAGTGAATAGTGGAAGAACATCCACAAGAGAGTGGCTGTGTACGCATTGATTTACCACCCTACCCCTACTCCTTACCCCAATTCCTCCAGGCCTTCCAGCACCCATTCCCTTGCCAGTGACTACACTCACTTTATCTCCCACACACACAAACACACCTCCTGGGCCCCCCTTCAGCAGCAGCAGTAGTGAGGGAAGTAGCAGCAGCAACAGCAGTAGTAGTGAGGGCAGCAGCAGTAGCAGCAGAAGTAGTGAGGGCAGCAGGAGCAGTAGTAGTGAGGGCAGCAGGAGCAGTAGTAGGGAGGGCAGCAGGAGCAGTAGTAGTGAGGGCAGCAGGAGCAGTAGTAGTGAGGGCAGCAGTAGCAGGGGCAGCAGTAGTAGTGAGGGCAGCAGGAGCAGTAGTAGTGAGGGCAGCAGCAGTAGCAGCAGAAGTAGTGAGGGCAGCAGGAGCAGTAGTAGTGAGGGCAGCAGCAGTAGCAGCAGAAGTAGTGAGGGCAGCAGGAGCAGTAGTAGTGAGGGCAGCAGGAGCAGTAGGATTGAGGGCAGCAGTAGCAGCAGTAGTATTAAGGGCAGCAGTAGCAGCAGTAGTATTGAGGGCAGCAGGTGCAGCAGTAGTAGTGAGGGCAGCAGTAGCAGCAGTAGAAATTGAGGGCAGCAGTAGTATTGAGGGCAGCAGGTGCAGCAGTAGTAGTGAGGGCAGCAGTAGCAGCAGTAGTATTGAGGGCAGCAGTAGTAGTGAGGGCAGCAGTAGCAGCAGTAGTATTGAGGGCAGCAGTAGTAGAGGGCAGCAGTAGCAGCAGTAGTATTGAGGGCAGTAGTAGCAGCAGTAGTAGTGAGGGCAGCAGTAGTATTGAGGGCAGCAGTAGCAGCAGTAGTAGTGAGGGCAGCAGTAGCAGCAGTAGTAGTGAGGGCAGCAGTAGCAGTAGCAGCAGTAGTAGTGAGGGCAGCAGTAGCAGGGGCAGCAGTAGTAGTGAGGGCAGCAGGTGCAAGCAGCAGTAGCAGCAGTAGTATTGAGGGCAGCAGTAGTAGTGAGGGCAGCTGTAGCAGCAGTAGAAGTGAGGGCAGCAGTAGTATTGAGGGCAGCAGTAGCAGCAGTAGTAGTGAGGGCAGCAGTAGCAGCAGTAGTAGTGAGGGCAGCAGTAGCAGGGGCAGCAGTAGTAGTGCGCGCAGCAGGTGAGAGCAGCAGTAGCAGCAGTAGTAGTGAGGGCAGCAGGTGCAAGCCGCAGTAGCAGCAGTAGTATTGAGGGCAGCAGTAGTAGCAGCAGTAGTAGTGAGGGCAGCAGTAGTAGTGAGGGCAGCAGTAGTAGTGAGGGCAGCAGTAGTAGTGAGGGCAGCAGTAGTAGTGAGGGAAGCAGTAGCAGCAGTAGTAGTGAGGGCAGCAGTAGTAGTGAGGGAAGCAGTAGCAGGGGCAGCAGTAGTAGTGAGAGCAGCAGTAGCAGGGGCAGCAGTAGTAGTGAGGGCAGCAGTAGTAGTGAGGGAAGCAGTAGCAGGGGCAGCAGTAGTAGTGAGGGCAGCAGTAGTTGCAGCAGTAGTAGTGAGGGAAGCAGTAGTAGTGAGGGAAGCAGTAGTAGTGAGGGAAGCAGTAGCATGGGCAGCAGTAGTAGTGAGGGAAGCAGTAGCAGGGGCAGCAGTAGTAGTGAGGGCAGAAGCAGCAGTAGTAGTGAGGGCAGAAGCAGCAGTAGTAGTAGTGAGGGCAGAAGCAGCAGCAGTAGTTGTGAGGGCAGAAGCAGCAGTAGTAGTGAGGGCAGAAGCAGCAGTAGTAGTACTGAGGGCAGAAGCAGCAGTAGTAGTGAGGGCAGAATCAGCAGTAGTAGTAGTGAGGGCAGAAGCAGCAGTAGTAGTAGTGAGGGCAGAAGCAGCAGTAGTAGTGAGGGCAGAAGCAGTAGTAGTAGTGAGGGCAGAAGCAGCAGTAGTAGTGAGGGTGGAAGCAGCAGTAGTAGTGAGGGTGGAAGCAGCAGTAGTAGTGAGGGCAACAAAAGCAAGCAGCAGAAGCAGCAGTAGTAGTGAGGGCAACAGGAGCAGGCAGCAGTAGCAGCAGTAGTAGTGAGGGCAGCAGCAGTAGTAGCAATAGTAGTGAGGGCAGCAGGAGCAGGCAGCACTAGCAGCAGTAGTAGTGAGGGAGCAGGCAGCAGTAGCAATGAGGGCAGCAGCAGTAGTAGCAATAGTAGTGAGGGCAGCAGGAGCAGGCAGCAGTAGCAGCAGTAGTAGTGAGGGAGCAGGAGCAGGCAGCAGTAGCAGCAGTAGTAGTGAGGGCAGCAGCAGTAGTAGCAATAGTAGTGAGGGCAGCAGGAGCAGGCAGCAGTAGCAGCAGTAGTAGTGAGGGCAACAGGAGCAGGCAGCAGTAGCAGCAGTAGTAGTGAGGGCAGCAGCAGTAGTAGCAATAGTAGTGAGGGCAGCAGGAGCAAGCAGCAGTAGCAGCAGTGACTGTTTGTCACTTAATGAAGGCCTGCATTCTTTGGGCCCAGGAGCTGGGTGCCTGCCAGTCCTCCGGCCACTGAGTGCCATTTTATTAAGAACAAAATGGACCCTATGAAAGGAGCAAAGCCTGGACCTGCACAGGTCTGAGCCAGGGAAAAAACAAACAAGGCTGCCACCTTAAAGAGACAGGAGCCACCTTAAAGACATTGAAGTTACTTTTAGTATATAGGTGCCATCTTAAAGACATAGGGGCTACCATAACTAGACAGGAGTCCCTTTAAAGACACAGGCGCTACCTAAAGATATAGTACTAATTTTTTGAAAATAGCAACCATCTTCCCAAACGTCCTCCCGCTTGCTATTTTCCGCCTTCCCTATGCCCATGGCTATAAATTCCTACAACCAGCGGGCGAATGGAGTTTGCCAGTCAAGACGTGATTTTGCATCTCAGGCGGGTAGCCCCCCACTCGTAAGACTGCTATAAGCCTTTGGCGGTCCGCTTTTGCATCTCTGGCGTTTAGCCTCCACTCAGAAGACAGCTATAAGCCCTAGGCAAGCCATCTAGCCATGAGTTCATTTAAAAAGACAATAGCAAGGAATTTCTCTCATCTCAAATTCAGCCTGCCACCTTCCAGCTAAACACAGCCAGCCGGAGGCTGCAGGCTGTTTTGGCTGTTTCTATAAATACCTGACATTTGTTGTGATTTTGATTTGATTTATTTGCTCATTTAAAAACACAACACAACCACACATGTGGACATGCATTTACAATCATTTAGTATGACCCCAGAAATACACTGAATCATTTACAGTTCAAGTAGGTTAAAGGGAAACTTCACCATTTCCAACGGCATTCATCCTCACCAGCACCACCCCAACATGGTGAAAATGGTGGGTTTCTATGTTTGTAGTCAAAAAAAATACATTGGAAGATAAGTGTTTCCAATGACATCATCGGTGTGTATTGTGTGATTTTGACCAATTGTGAGTAGGCAATGCCTACTAATTGTCTACTAATTGGTTGATGATGTCGCTTATCTTGATCCATTTTACTACAAGACATAGATTCGTGCATTTTCACATACAGTTGAAGTCGGAAGTTTACACACACTTGGTTGGAGTCATTAAAACTTGTTTTTCAACCACTCCACACATTTCTTGTTAACAAACTATAGTTTTGGCAAGTCGGTTAGGACATCTAATTTGTGCGTGACATGAGTCATTTTTCCAACAATTGTTTACAGACAGAATATTTCACTTATAATTGACTGCATCACAAATCCATTGGGTCAGAAGTTTACATCCACTGAATTGACTGTGCCTTTAAACAGCTTGGAAAATTCCAGAAAATGATGTAATTGCTTTAGAAGCTTCTGATTGACTCATTTACATACTTTGAGTCAATTGGAGGTCTACCTGTGGATGTATTTCAAGGCCTAACTTCAGACTCAGTGCCTCTTTTCTTGACATCATGGGAAAATCAAAAGAAAAGACCTCAGATTTTTTTTATTTTTAGATCTCCACAAGTCTGGTTCATCCAAACTCCTGAAGGTACCACGTTCATCTGTACAAACAATAGTATGCAAGTACAAACACCATGGGACCACGCAGCAGTCATACCACTCAGGAAGGAGACGCGTTCTGTCTCCTAGAGATTAACCTACTTTGGTGCCGAAAGTGCAAATCAATCCAAGAACAGCAGCAAAGGACCCTGTGAAGATGCTGGAGGAAACAGGTACAAAATTATCTATATCCACAGTAAAAAGAGTTCTATATCGCTCAGCAAGGAAGAAGCCACTGCTCCAAAACCGCCATAAAAAAGACAGAATACGGTTTGCAACTGTACATGGGGACAAAGATCGTACTTTTTGGAGAAATGTCCTCTGGTCTGATGAAAGAAAAGTACAACTGTTTGGCCATAATGACCATTATTATGTTTGGAGGAAAAAGGGGGAGGCTTGCAAGCCAAAGAGCACCATCCCAACCGTGAAGCACTGGGGTGGCAGCATCATGTTGTGTGTGTGCTTTGCTGCAAGAGGGACTGGTGCACTTCACAAAATAGATGGCATCATGAGGAGGAAAATTACGTCGATATTTTGAAGCAACATCTCAAGACCTCAGTCAGGAAGTTAAAGCTTGGTCGCAAATCGGTCTTCCAAATGGACAATGACCCCAAGCACACTTCCAAAGTTGTGGCAAAAGGACAACAAGGTCAAGGTATTGGAGTGGCCATCACAAAGCCCTGACCTCAATCCTAAAGAAAATTTGTGGGCAGAACTGAAAAAGCGTGTGCGAGCAAGGAGGCCTACAAACCTGACTCAGTTACCCCAGCTCTGTCACAAGGAATGTGCCAAAATTCACCCAACTTATTGTGGGAAGCTTGTGGAAGGCTACCCAAAATGTTTGAACCAAGTTAAACAATTTAAAGGCAATGCTAACAAATACTAATTGAGTGTTTGTAAACTTCTGACCCACTGGGAATGTGATGAAAGAAATAAAATATTAAATAAATCACTCTCTACTATTATTCTGACATTTCACATTCTTAAAATAAAGTGGTGATCCTAACTGACCTAAGACGGGGAATTTTTACTAGTATTCAATGTCAGGAATAGTGAAAAACTGAGTTTAAATGTACTTGGCTAAGGTGTATGTAAACTTCCGACTTCAGCTGTATGTTGATGTTGGGTGGTGCTGGAGATGATGAATATGAAGTAGAACATTTTAGAAATGCCCATTTAATTATATTGATTATGCCGAAAAAGAGCCTACATTTTTGCTATTGATTTAATATAGGCTACTACATATTTGAGACAATAAAAATGGTTCCTTTCTAGCAATAAATGCCACTCCCTAAACCGCCTCACCTACTTGAAGAAAAGTGTTGATCACTATGTACAATAGGAGGCGGCACCTCTTAAAGCCCACAGAAGAAGCCGGAAAGCCTCAACAGGAAGTTATCTTTGTTACCATCCTCCATCGAGTTTTAAACCAGTCTTTCATACTTGATAGCTAGTAGCTTTTGGGAAAGAATAGTTTAATACATTTTATTTATTACCACCGAACGTTTGGAAATACCGAACAATAATATACTAGTGGCACCCATTCTGTTGATACACACTACCGGTCAAAGGTTTTAGAACACCTTCTCATTCAAGTGTTTTTCTTTATTTTTTACTATTTTCTACATTGTAGAATAATAGTGAAGACATCCAAACTATGAAATAACACATATGGAATCATGTAGTAACCAAACATTTGTAAATATAGTTTATATTTGAGATTCTTCAAAGTAGCCAACCTTTTTCTTGATGACAGCTTTGCACACTCTTGGCATTCTCTCAACCAGCTACACCTGGAATGCTTTTCCAACAGTCTTGAAGGAGTTCCCACATATGCTGAGTACTTGTTTGCTGCTTTTCCTTCACTCTGCGGTCCAACTCATCCCAAACCATCTCACTGTATATAGACTTTCTTTTTTCTATTGTGTTATTGACTGTACGCTTGTTTATTCCATGTAACTCTGTGTTGTTGATTCTGTCACACAGCTTTGCTTTATCTTGGCCAGGTCACAGTTGTAAATGAGAACTTGTTCACAACTAGCTTATCTGGTTAAATTAAGGTGGGAAAAAAAATTGGTTGAGGTCGGGGAATTGTGGAGGCCAGGTCATCTGATGCAGCGCTCCATCACTCTCCTTCCTGGTCAAAAAGCACTTACACAGCCTGGAGGTGTGTTGGGTCATTGTCCTGTTGAAAAACAAATTATAGTCCTAAGCCCAAACCAGATGGAATGGTGTATCGCTGCAGAATGCTGTAGTAGCCATGTTGGTTAAGTGTGCCTTGAATTCTAAATCAATTACAGACCGTGTCACCAGCAAAGGACCCCCACAACATAACACCTCCTCCTCCATGCTTTACGGTGGGAAATACACATGGCTTTACAGTGGGAAATACACATGCAGTGATCATCCGTTCACCCACACCATGTCTCAAAAAGACATGGCGGTTGGAACCAAAATTCTCAAATTTGGACTCCAGATCAAAGGACCCCCACTGGTCCACTGGTCTAATGTCCATTGTTTGTGTTTCTTGGCCCAAGCTAGTTTCTTCTTATTATTGGTGTCCTTTAGTAGTGGTTTCTTTGCAGCAAATCGACCATGAAGGCCTGATTTACTCAGTCTCTTCTGAACAGTTGTGTCGGTTACTTGAACTCTGTGAAGCATTTATTTGGACTGCAATTTCTGAGGCTGGTAACTCTAATGGACTTGGGACTTCCATTCCTGTGGAGGTCCTCGTGAGAGCCAGTTTCATAGCACTTGCTGGTTTTTGCGACTGCACTTGAAGAAACTTTCAAAGTTCTTGAAATTTTCCAGATTGACTGACCTACATTAAACATTTTTTACCTTTATTTAACAAATTCTTATTTTCAATGAAGACCTAGGAACAGTGGGTTAACTGCCTTGTTCAGGGGCAGAACGACAGATTTTTACCTTGTCAGCTCTGGGATTCGATCTTGCAACCTATAAGTCCAACGCTCTAACCACTAGGCTACCTGCCGCCCCAGGTAGCCTAGTCTTAAAGTAATGTTTTAAAGTAATGACGGACTGTTGTTTCTCTTTGCTTATTTGAGCTGTTCTTGCCACAATGTGGACTTGGTCTTTTACCAAATAGGGCTATGTTCTGTATACCTCTCCTACCTTGTCACAACACAACTGATTGGCTCATACGCATTAAATTAACTTTTAAGAAGGCACACCTGTTAATTGAAATGCATTCCATGTGTTATTTTATAGTTTTGATGTCTTCACTATTATTCTACAATGTAGAAAATAGTAATACATTTAAAAAACTCTTGAATTAGTAGGTGTTTTAAAACTTTTGACCGGTAGTGTAGATAGATTAGCTAGCCTGGATTTAGCTTTAACGTCAACGAGGACAATAACTCAAGCAAGCTAGCTAGTTAACTTCACCTGGCTAGCTTGCTAATGCTAGCTAGCTAGCTAGAAACGTAAACTTGACTGTTGTTAGCTAAATAATGGTAAATACTGTTAAGTTGGCTAGTTTGCTATCAGATTGTGTCCTTGCTAGCCGAGTTACTTAGCTATCTTCCTAAAGTTAAATTGTTTTCCTAGCTAACAACCTTGACTAACATTATATGTAGCTACATTCAGAGGAGAAAAAATCTGGTTTGTCTTTCCATTTGGACAATGGCCAGTCCCAGCATCGTATTTAGCAGAATACCATGTGGATGTGTTAGCCATGGAGGTATGTAACGTTACATTCACTTAGCCCAGATGAGACTTTGCCTATCTGTTCTTTCTTGCACAATATTTACTTAATTTCAATGTAACATTATTGTTTAAAGTTTGGGCTGCAGAAACAAAGTTAAGAAAATAACTGTTACCAACAAATGTAAATACTTATTGGAAATATCTGCCATCTGTCTTTAGACGGTCACATTAAATGTATATAAAAGATAGGGGGTTGGCGAGAGAAATGTTAACAGTGTGCAATTTCTAATACTTAATGGGTGCCAAGGACCTGAAGCCGACCGTGTGGCGGATCCTACCCTTGCATTCGGTCAAACCGTCTTGCCATCGCCACAACCTGGACTACGGGCAGGGGAGGTGGCCTGTTTCAGGGACTTGTTTCTGAAGACCATTTCTTCACAGTAAGTCTTTATATTATTCAAATGTGTCATTTGTTTTTCTCTACTTTTCAGTCAATTCTTAAACTCGTGCAAGACCATGTGCGATTCAAATGTAAATCAATGTTCTTTCTTTGTGTATAGGAGCCATTCAGGAGAACCCTGCAACCCGGGATGCTGAGTAGCTGAAACGGGCATCCGATTGTGAAGGCGGGAGGCGGCGGCGCACAAGGGAGAGGAATCCACTGCATTGAGGTTCAACATCAAGTCTCAGACCACCTGTCTCAAATCCAGCCTCTACCCACAAGCCACAAGACTGCTCCAACAGCTGAACCCTGGGCTGACGACTGCACTCTACCACACACTTACCATTTACTCATATTCTGTACACATTGAAATCAGTTTATTCTACTGGAACCATGCAATAGTTATGTCACCTTACTGCACTACTAATGTATTGTATATATGTTCATATAATTCTATGATGCAACTGCACTGTAATTATCCCACTCACTATGCACATGGGCAAACAAAGCTTCTATATCCCTATAGGATATCTCTTTTAATCTTATTTCCTTTTAGCTGCGTGCCTCTCGTACTTGATTTAGTTTATTTAGTCGTTTTTCTAAGTATGTTATATATTTATGTCACTTATTTGATTGCTTTCCTATGTTACTTATTTGATTACTATGTCACAATTCGAGAAGCCTGCAAGTCCATGACAATAACATTTGATTTGACTGGATTTGATTTGTCGTAACCAGTGGATCCAGGTGACCAGGACTGGCCCTCGTTGTCTGATATATTTTGCACATACAATCATTTACAATACTTTTCCACAAACCTTTATCAAATAGACATGGCATCCAATTGACCTTAAATAAAAAAACTATAAATACAAAATAAGTGGGTACAGGGATGAAAAAGCATCTTGCCTCTGACTGGCAGCTGTAGTGTCGCTGGGCAGGAGAAGAGCGGTTGGGCTGTGTAAGGAAACTGCTGACGCTTGACAAAGCGGCATATCGCAGGCGCCCCGTGAAGGAGGAGATTGGCAAAAAAAATCTGACGCACATCGCGGGACCACTCTTGAGGGATGCCAGCCTCCTGCTCATTGCTAACTGGGTTAAATACATTGGGAGTCACTTTAGAAAGGAGTCACTTTAACATTTTACTCCCCCGGGCCAAATCAGGGTTACATAGAGTAATTCTTGGTAGTATTAAATCTATTTTGAAACAAAAGTATACACCTCAAAAGTATACACCTGGGCTTAAAAAAAAGAAGACACCTGTACCATGAGTTGAAATGTATTCAATTTTGAGTTTGCATGCCAATATTACACTTTATATACATCACAGAGGACTGAAATAACCAAACTGTTTGGAATAGAAGCACCATCTTTTCATAATGTTTTAAAGAATAATCTATATTAATGATGCTGAAACTATGAAAAATATGAATAACATTCCACCCATGAGGCCAAAGAGGGCGCTTTTGGTCATTGACTGCTGGATAGGGTTACAGACATAGGACCTTAAAGACATGTAATATCCTGCTAGGATATATTGTGTTCTGTGTGATTACGTCTAGCCTATCACATGCTGCATGATTGTCATAAAGGTCACGGAAGTTTACGTCAAACGCACATTCGTCCCTTTTGGATCAAGATGGCAAAATAAATAAGTCAATATTCGTTGTCATTCCCTTTCATTTAATTAGACACTAAGAGTGACAGTCAAGTCATTGTGCGTTCCAACACCGAGGAGGGATTGGGATTGGGATTGGGGGGGGGACGAGATGTATTTAACATGTGGACACAAACGTAGACGCAAAGGTACTGAAAACGTATTATGACAAGTATGAGGAATACGTCATTCCCAATGCAAATCCGTTTTTTGCTAGACACAAGTTTCAAGAAAAGCTACAAGGTGTTAGCGAGTCCGTCAAGCATTTTGTTACCGAGGTAAAGTGTCTAGTTGAAGACTGTAACTAGCCAAACAGTGACGAGATGGTTAGAGTCAGATTGTTTTCGCTACGAACTCACCTAAAGTGCGTGAATGAGTCATGGCTCATCAGATTTTACTTTCAAAAAAGCCATAGACATTGCGCACTCACACAAGCTAGCACAGCAACAGTTGAGGACCATGGTTAGCAATAGCAACAGAGCTAGCGCTGCTACAGCTAGTCAGGCAGTACATGCTATAAGCCAAAGAGAACACGGAGGATACAGAACCGACGCAAAGCGTCAGAGCTACGGAAACTTTGCTAGGGGCAGCGCGGATATCGCAAAGAGGACCAAAATATGTGGAATTTGCGCTAAAGAACATGACGACAACGAGGAACGGCCAGCAAAAAAAAGGCGGTGCAACAATTGTAAGAGATTCAATCACTTCGCAAAAGTATGTAGAGCACAAACACAGCAGCCACAGCGCAGGATGAGAACTGTGCATGCTGTAGATGAGGACATGGCTACAGAGCAGATGGACTAACTGTGCATAGACTTCCACAAGACAGCAGATTTGTAACAAACAGTGAGCAAGCATTTGCTGAGGTTGAACTTGGACAAGAAAAGCACAAAGTTAGATTTAAACTGGATACAGTTTCAGGAATATGTTTGGCAGTGCAGTACTCAAACCAGCAACATGTCGACTAACAGGGTATGGTGGTGAACCACTGGATGTTAAAGGGACATGTAACTTGAAATGTAGAGATAAGGACACTGCAGTCATGCTAGTGTTCTACATTGTCAGTACCAAGCGCCACCCGTCTTAGGGATGAGAGCTTGCCTTGACATGGATTTAATCAAACTGGTGTTGCCTGTCAATGCAAATACAACACTGAGTGAAACACATAATAACATTATGGAGGAGTTCTCTGACATGTTCCAAGGAGTTCCCAGGAGAATGCAGCATCTGCATCGACCCCAAGGCGACACCAGTCGTGTATCCACCACGGAGGATCCCATTCACGCTATGAAAGCTCAGCTGGCAGTCGTGGAGAAGGTCAAGATCGTCGTAAAGGAGACTGAGCCTACAGTGGGTCAATGCACTGGTGGTAAGTGAAAAGCCGCTCACTGGAGAACTGATGGTATGCCTAGACCTCCAAGACCTGAACAAGGCAAGTTAATTCAGAGACCACACTACCCACTCCCGAGGTTGGACGATGTCAAACCAAAGCTGGTTAGGGCACAGTACCTCAGCGCCCTCGATGCATTATCAGGTTTCTGCGCGATTAAACTAAAAGAAGAATCTACCAAGTTAACAACATTCATCACTGTAGTTGGCCGACACAGGTTCCCGAGGCTCCCCTTCGGCATCATCTCAGAGCAGAACAAGTTTCAGAGGAGGGTTGATGAGACATACGAAAGCCTCCATGGAGTATCAGCAATTGTCGATGACCTCCTGGTGTATGGCCATACCAAGGATGAACACGACGCCAACCTAAGAGCCATGCTGGAGAGAACCAGAGAGACAGGGCTGAAGCTCAACCCAGAGAAAAGTTTCATCTGCGTACCAGAGGTGAGGTATTTCGGACTTAGGCTGACACCAGATGGCAAGAAACCGAGTCCGGAGGAGGTGAAGGTGATCAAGGAGATGGAGCTGCCGAGGAACAAGCCTGAGCTGGAGACCATTCAGGGGATGATCAACTACCTTGCCATGTTCTCTCCCAGACTGTCAGAGGTAAACGTACCACTATGTCAGTGTCACGTTCATCGTAAGAATTATCGGACCAAGGTGCAGAGTGACATGTTTTCCACATGTTTAATAACTGAAACACACAAAAACAATAAAGAATGAACGAAACGTGAAGACAATGGAGTGCTCACTGGCAACTACACATAAACAAGATCCCGCAAACACAGGTGGGAAAAAGAACTACTTAAATATGATCCCCAATTAGAGAAAACGATTACCAGCTGCCTCTAAATGGGAATCATACAAAACACCAACATAGAAAAAGAGAGTAGAACACAACATAGATATACTAGATCATCCCCTAGTCACGCCCTGACCTACTACACCATAGAGAAACAATGGCTCTCTATGGTCATGGCGTGACAGTACCCCCCCTCCGTACTCCAGCCGCAAAACATGAAACCAAATGGGGAGGGTAGGGGGGAGGGGAGTGATTATTGTCGGTGGCGACTCCTGTGCGAGGCGAAGTACCCACTCAGCTCGCGGATCTGCAAGCATCGGGGGTGGCTCTGGTGCAGGACAAAGAACCCGCTCAGCTCGCGGATCCACCAGCTTTGGTGGAGGCTCTGGTGCGGGCCGAAGAACCCGCTCATCCCGCGGATCCAGCCATGGACCCGGGCTGAACACTATGCCTGGCCTGGAAATCGGTGCAGAGGAATGCTCCTGCCATCGAGCTGGACTGGCTCCACGTATCTGGCCTCCAGTGCGCCTCCCCAGTCCGGTACGTCCTGTGTCTCCTCCTTGCACTCTCCCTGAAGTGCGTGTTCCCAGCCCGGTACGTCCTGTGCCTGCTTCCTGCACTCGCCCTGAAGTGCCAGAGATGGTCAGGGAGGCATTGGGGAAGTTAGGAAAGAGTGAGATGAGAGAGATGTTGTGCAAGTGTGTTCTGCTCAACATCCGACCAGGGGATCCAGTTAGCAGTCTGGTGCAACTTGGGCTAGCTCCACCCTTCTGGTCTCCAGTGCGTCTCCCCAGTCCGGCACGTCCTGTGCCTGCTCCTCACACTCTCCCTGAAGTGCGTGTCCCCAGTCTGGTGCCACCTGTGCCGGCTCCACGCATCAGTCCTCCAGTGCGCCTTCCCAGTCCAGTACGTCCTGTACCTGCTCCACGCACTGGGCCTCCAGTGCACGTCCACAGTCCGGGAACCTCGTGCGACGGTCCACAGTCCGGAACCTCCTGCGACGGTCCACAGACTGGATGCTTGTAAAAAATGCCCAACCACTGTTGTTGAGTACTGGAACCACTGTTGTTGAGTACTGGAACCACAGAGACGAGATCTCTGAGCTGGATGGTATCCTGTTCAAAGGTGAGAAAATCATTGTGCCGCACACACTCAGACAAGACATGCTCAAACTCAAACACACAAGGCACATAGGAATGGAGAAATGTAACCAACGGGCTAAAGACGGGCTAAATATTCTATTTTGGCATGGGACAAGAGAGTCAATGGTAGAGGCGTATTACACATGCTTAGAGCACCGCAGCTCTAACCCCTCCCCCCAAAATCACACCCCGTCCCTGAGTGGCCATGACAAGTCGTTGCCACAGATCTATTGAACATAGTCCTCTCCATTCTATGTAGTCGCTGTAGATTACTACAGTAGGTACTTTGGGCTTGAGAGACAATACAGCACCACTTCATCAGCAGTCATAAAAACTTTTTTCTAGGGAAGGAATTGCAGAGATTCTGCGTAGCGACAATGGGCTGTGTCACATGCATAGGACTTCACACATCACAACCAGCCCCCATTACCCAGAAAGCAACAGGCTTGTGGGGGGGGGGGATGTCCAAACAGTGAAGTTCATGCTGGAGAAAGCAAGAGCAGAGAGGAAGAACTCGTACCTCTCCCTGCTGGAGTATGGAAACACTCCCGTGGATAATCTGACGTCACCTGCACAGCTGTTGGTAAGCAGAAGGCTACGCTCCATCCTTCCTACCACAGGTAAACAGCTGCAGCCACAGGTGGCGTCAGATAATTGTGCGTGCCAGGAGAGAACAGTACCAACGCAGACGGAAACTCTACTACGACCGAAACGCCAGACCATCTCTGCAAGCAGAAGACACTGTCCGCAACCAACAACATGACACAGGACACTGGAAACCTGCCACCATCATCAAAATGGCAGGTACTGAAAGGTTATATCACATCCAAACCAATGAGGGACAATCTTACCGCAGAAACCACCCACTGCCACGTCCTGCAAACAAAAGAAAATGCACCACACACAAACATCCAACAGGTGGAGCCAGAAACCGTTCAAACACAACCACTGGAAGTGGCTGAAAACACAACACAGTCACTCTTGTGGGCCAACACAAGGAAGGTCTCACTACCAGGTCAGGCCGCGGGGTCAAACCAAAGACTATGATTAACCTGTAAATTGTAAATGGTGAAGGTCGGATGCACATTGTTCTACACACACACTCAAAAAAGAGAGGAAAAGATAACGTTATGAAAACGTTTTGTTCAATATGTTAAAGATTGTTCAATTAAGTACATGTTGGGGTGTACATGTTTATCACAGGTTTTATCCTGAATGCCTTACTTACCTGAATCTTTTATTCAGCAAATACAAATGTTTACAAGTTGAAACTGCTAACAGGTATCCTGAAAAGTACTTGGTAAAAGTACAGTCATATGTATATGGTTGAATTCAATGCATACTTATCTTTGAAAGAAGGGAGATGTAATATCCTGCTAGGATATATTATGTTCTGTGTGATTACGTCTAGCCTATCACATGCTGTATCATTGGCATAAAGGTCATGCGAGTTTACGTCAAGCGCACGTACATCACTTTTGGATCAAGATGGCGAAAGAAACAAGTAAATTCAATAGAGCCCTTCCCTTTAATTAGACACTAAGAGTGACAGTTAAGCGGAAATATAACATAGAAATTACTTTTAGTAGATAGGAGCATCCTGAAGGACATAAGAGCCACCGTAAAGTCATAGAAGCTACATTAAAGACATAAGAGCCACCGTAAAGACATAGAAGCTACATTAAAGAAATAAGAGCCACCGTAAAGACATAGAAGCTACATTAAAGACATAAGAGCCACCGTAAAGACATAGAAGCTACATTAAAGAAATAAGAGCCACCGTAAAGACATAGAAACTACATTAAAGACATAAGAGCCACCGTAAAGACATAGAAGCTACATTAAAGACATAAGAACCACCGTAAAGACATAGAAGCTACATTAAAGACATAAGAACCACCGTAAAGACATAGAAGCTACATTAAAGACATAAGAGCCACAGTAAAGACATAGAAGCTACATTAATAATAATATATGCCATTTAGCAGACGCTTTTATCCAAAGCGACTTACAGTCATGTGTGCATACATTCTAAGTATGGGTGGTCCCAGGAATCGAACCCACTACCCTGGCGTTACAAGCGCCATGCTCTACCAACTGAGCTACAGAAGGACCACATTAAAGACATAAGAACCACCGTAAAGACATAGAAGCTACATTAAAGACATAAGAGCCACAGTAAAGACATAGAAGCTACATTAAAGACATAAGAACCACCGTAAAGACATAGAAGCTACATTAAAGACATAAGAGCCACAGTAAAGACATAGAAGCTACATTAAAGACATAAGAACCACCGTAAAGACATAGGAGCTATAAATCAGTCCATTTAAATAAATTCATTAGGTCGGAATCTATGGAGATCACATGACTGGGAATATAGATGTGCATCTGTTGGTCACAGATACCTTAAAAGAGGTAGGGACATGGATCAGAAAACCAGTCAGTATCTGGTGTGACCACCGTTTGCCTCATGCAGCACGACACATCTCCTTCGCATAGAGTTGATCAGGTTGTTATTTGTGGCCCGTGGAGTGTTGTCCCACTCCTCTTCAATGGATGTGCAAAGTTGCTCGATAATGGCAGGAACTGGAACACGCTGTTGTACACGTCGATCCAGAGCATCCCAAACATGCTCAATGGGTGACATGTCTGGTGAGTATGCAGGCCTTGGAAAAACTGGAAAATGTTTAGCTTCCAGGAATTGTGTACAGATCTTTGCGACTTGGGGCCGTGCATTACCATGCTAGAACGAGGTGAGGGCGGCAAATGAATGGTATGACAATGGGCCTCAGGATATCATCACAGTATTCAAATTGCCATTGATAAAATGCAATTGTGTTCGTTGTCCGTAGCTTATGCCTGCCTATACCATACATTAAAGATTTGGGAGCAACCTCAACGACATGGGAGCAACCTCAAAGACATGGGAGCCACCTCAACGACATGGGAGCCACCTCAACGACATGGGAGCCACCTCAACGACATGGGAGCCACCTCAAAGACATGGGAGCCACCTCAAAGACATGGGAGCCACCTCAACGACATGGGAGCCACCTCAAAGACATGGGAGCCACCTCAAAGACATGGGAGCCACCTCAACGACATGGGAGCCACCTCAAAGACATGGGAGCCACCTCAACGACATGGGAGCCACCTCAAAGACATGGGAACTATCTTTAGTAGATAGGACCTACTTAAAATATATCTTCAGTAAATAGGAGCTACCGTAAACAGAAATAATGTAAATAGACAGAGGCCACCTTAAACAGATCTCCTTAAAAAGACATGGGTCACTATGAACCAGACTCAGGAGGAGGTGTGATTTTAACCCCCAGAGTTTTGCAGGTATCTGTGAGCTCTCACAGACATGTCATCAGAGCTGAATAAGGTTTTTTTCTTGGGGGGGTCACTGCACTAGACAGACAGAAAGACAGACAGACAGACTTGTGCATACACCCACACTGACATACACAGACCCCTTAAACGAACATAAGGTCCAGTACTTGGGGGATGGGAAGGGGGAGAGGGTGAGGCTGGCAAAGACAATGTGGTGTTTGTTTGTATACAGTGCTGTCAAACCAAACAAGTCTGGCCTTTTCTACAGACCCCCTCCCCCCCCTGCCCACCTTCATGATACACAGCGTATTTCACGCGGATGAAAAGCAGGGCCTTGCATCTCATTAGGAGATAGAGAAGATGAACGGTAATTGAACAAAGTCTACCATCATGGAATCGAAGTGCTCATGTCTGCTGTCGTAACCATGATGTGTTGTGCAATGATTGTGGTTGTTGTGGGTATAACAACCACATGTCAGGTTATGAGTAACGATGGTTGGATGTAATGTCTGTTAATACACTATATGGAAGGTAAATAGGGTTAACTAGTAACACGAGGACATTCGTTTCTATGACTGCCAACGTGATATTACAACAGTTCAGGACGACAGAGGAACGACACTTGCAGCACGGTGGATGTAGAACATAAATATAGGCCTGGACTTTGCTCAGGTAACAATAGGAACTAATGTCTGTTCCTCTGAA
>NC_068423.1:9743147-9763147 GCF_023373465.1 Oncorhynchus keta
ACGGGGGGTGGGGAGGAGGAGAGAGGGACGGGGACGGGGACGGGGGGGTGGGGAGGAGGAGAGAGGGACGGGGACGGGGCGGACGGGGGGTGGGGAGGAGGAGAGAGGGACGGGGACGGGGGGTGGAGAGGAGGAGAGAGGGACGGGGACGGGGGGACGGGGGGGTGGGGAGGAGGAGAGAGGGACGGGGACGGGGGGACGGGGGGGATGGGGACGGGGGGGTGGTGAGGAGAAGAGGGGGACGGGGACGGGGACGGGGGGGCGGGGGGTGGGGAGGAGGAGAGAGGGACGGGGACGATGGGGACGGGGGGGTTGGGGAGGAGGAGAGAGGGACGGGGACGACGGGGACGGGGGGAGTGGGGAGGAGGAGAGAGGGACGGGGACGGGGACGGGGGGGTGGGGAGGAGGAGAGGGGACGGGGACACGGGGGGATGGGGGTGAGGAGGAGGAGAGAGGGATGGGGACGATGGGGACGGGGGGGTGGGGAGGAGGAGAGGGGACGGGGACGACGGGGACGGGGGGGTGGGGAGGAGGAGAGAGGGACGGGGGGGGACGGGGACGGGGGGTGGGGAGGAGGAGAGGGGATGGGGACGGGGACAGGGGGTGGGGAGGAGGAGAGAGGGACGGGGACGGGGGGACGGGGGGGGATGGGGGGTGGGGAGGAGGAGAGGGGACGGGGACGATGGGGACGGGGGGATGGGGGTGGGGAGGAGGAGAGAGGGACGGGGACGGGGGGACGGGGGGGATGGGGGTGGGGAGGAGGAGAGAGGGACGGGACGGGGGGGGGGGGGGGTGGGGAGGAGGAGAGAGGGACGGGGACGGGGGGTGGGGAGGAGGAGAGAGGGACGGGGACGGGGGGGACGGGGAGGAGGAGAGGGGGAAGGGAGAGGGTTGAAGGTGTGACAAGGGTAGAGTGAACGTATGACCCATCACTCAGTGGATTTATGTAACTGTTACACCAAGGGTGATTTTGTGTGTGTTGCTCGCGAGCAGGTATCCGGTCTTACGTCTTAGACCCACTCCAACAGATCCACGGAAGATGCCATGTCCATCACCATTAACGTGGCCGTAACACATCGGGACAAGAGGAACGCCTGTTGGAATGATGTTCATAGACTACAGTTCAAAATTACACACTATTGTTCCCCCCAGGCTCGACGTCAAGCTCATCTGCATCTGGACCCTGGACTTCCTGACGGGCAGACCACAGGCTGTGAGGAGAGGCAACAACACCTCCTCCACACTGACTCTTAACCCACGGGGGAACCCCAAGGGGTGTGTCCTCAGTCATCTGCTGTGCACGCCACCGACTCCATCATCAGGTTTCCTGACGAAACCTCGGGTTGTATGCCTGATAACCAACAACGACGAGTCAGCCTATAGGGAGATAAATTAACTGGCATTGCGGTGTCATGAAAACAACCTCTCCCTCAACGGCAGAAAATATAGCAGGATAAAGCAGAGGAGGAAACATGCCCCGGGCCATATAAATGGGACTGTAGTAGAGAGAGTCACGAGTTTTAAGTTCCTCAGCCTCATCACCGAGGACTTGTCATGGACCAACAACAGACTTGTCATGGACCAACAACACCACCACTCTTGTCAAGAGGGTGCAAGAGCGTCTCTACTTCCTAAGGCGGCTGAACGAGGTATCTCCAAATACTACTGCTGCACCATCGAGAGCGTCCTGGCCGGTTGCATCACGGCCTGGTACGGGAATTGGGAAAAGGGGATACCTAGTCGAAATGGGTCTTCGGCATTTACCCCAATCCCTCTGAATCAGAGGGGTGCGGGGGGGCTGCCTTCACAACCCATCAACAATCGTTGTTGGGGATTACCAGCCTTGGTCAAACAACGGCAGATTTTTCCAACTTGCCGTCTCAGGGATTCATACCAGCCACCTTTCGGTTACTGGCCCAATGCTCTTAACTGCGAATTGCTCCGTCCACGACCACAAGGCCCTCCAGCTGGTGGTGAAGATTGCCCACATCAGTGGAACCGTGCTTCCACCCATCAAGGAAGGTTCCTGAGGAAGGGATGCAAGCCTCATCATTGACCCCACACACCGTCGGGCAGACGGGATCGGAGCATTAGGTCTGATACCAACAGGCTCAGAGACAGTTTCTATCTACAAGCCATCAGACTGTATCAGAGCATGAGGTCCGATACCAACAGACTCAGAGACAGTTTCTATCTCCAAGCCATTCAGACTGTATCAGAGCATGAGGTCCGATACCAACAGGCTCAGAGACAGTTTCTATCTACAAGCCATCAGACTGTATCAGAGCATGAGGTCCGATACCAACAGGCTCAGAGACAGTTTCTATCTCCAAGCCATTCAGACTGTATCAGAGCATGAGGTCCGATACCAACAGGCTCCGAGACCGTTTCTATCTCCAAGCCATTCAGACTGTATCAGAGCATCCGGTCCGATACCAACAGGCTCAGAGACCGTTTCTATCTCTAAGCCATTCAGACTGTATCAGAGCATGAGATCCGATACCAACAGGCTCAGAGACCGTTTCTATCTCCAAGCCATTCAGACTGTATCAGAGCATGAGGTCCGATACCAACAGGCTCAGAGACAGTTTCTATCTCCAAGCCATTCAGACTGTATCAGAGCATCCGGTCCAATACCAACAGGCTCAGAGACCGTTTCTATCTCCAAGCCATTCAGACTGTATCAGAGCATGAGATCCGATACCAACAGGCTCAGAGACAGTTTCTATCTACAAGCCATTCAGACTGTATCAGAGCATGAGGTCCGATACCAACAGGCTCAGAGACCGTTTCTATCTCCAAGCCATTCAGACTGTATCAGAGCATGAGGTCCGATACCAACAGGCTCAGAGACAGTTTCTATCTCAAGCCATTCAGACTGTATCAGAGCATGAGGTCCGATACCAACAGGCTCAGAGACAGTTTCTATCTCCAAGCCATTCAGACTGTATCAGAGCATGAGGTCCGATACCAACAGGCTCAGAGACAGTTTCTATCTCCAAGCCATTCAGACTGTATCAGAGCATCCGGTCCGATACCAACAGGCTCAGAGACAGTTTCTATCTCCAAGCCCATCAGACTGTATCAGAGCATGAGGTCCAATACCAACAGGCTCCGAGACAGTTTCTATCTCCAAGCCCATCAGACTGTATCAGAGCATGAGGTCCAATACCAACAGGCTCCGAGACAGTTTCTATCTCCAAGCCCATCAGACTGTATCAGAGCATGAGGTTCCGATACCAACAGGCTCAGAGACAGTTTCTATCTCCAAGCCATTCAGACTGTATCAGAGCATGAGGTCCAATACCAACAGGCTCCGAGACAGTTTCTATCTCCAAGCCCATCAGACTGTATCAGAGCATGAGGTTCCGATACCAACAGGCTCAGAGACAGTTTCTATCTCCAAGCCATTCAGACTGTATCAGAGCATGAGGTCCAATACCAACAGGCTCCGAGACAGTTTCTATCTCCAAGCCCATCAGACTGTATCAGAGCATCCGGTCCGATACCAACAGGCTCAGAGACAGTTTCTATCTCCAAACCCATCAGACTGTATCAGAGCATGAGGTCCGATACCAACAGGCTCAGAGACCGTTTCTATCTCCAAGCCCATCAGACTGTATCAGAGCATGAGGTCCGATACCAACAGGCTCAGAGACAGTTTCTATCTCCAAGCCCATCAGACTGTATCAGAGCATGAGGTCCGATACCAACAGGCTCAGAGACAGTTTCTATCTCCAAGCCCATCAGACTGTATCAGAGCATGAGGTCCGATACCAACAGGCTCAGAGACAGTTTCTATCTCCAAGACCATCAGACAGCTGAACACTTTAAACTGGACTGACCACCTGATCTGAGTTTCCGCACCTTAGCACACATCACAACTGCTGCTATTATACACTTGGCCCCCCAACCCTCTTCTCGTAGACACGCGTAAATATTGGACTGTAAATTGTGCCTTCCTGTATTACAC
This sequence comes from Oncorhynchus keta, assembly GCF_023373465.1. Taxonomy (NCBI): domain Eukaryota; kingdom Metazoa; phylum Chordata; class Actinopteri; order Salmoniformes; family Salmonidae; genus Oncorhynchus; species Oncorhynchus keta. Next base: position 9,747,121 of record NC_068423.1, read on the forward strand.
TTGTTAAAAAAGGTATTCTATTCTACTGCCATTTACTTTATGTTCGTATTCTTATTTTTTTTACTATTTCTTATTGTTGTTGCATTTCGTTGGACAATGTATACCATGCCTATCCCGTATAGGGATAGTGACTATTGTTAGTCACCTGGGGTGTGAGTCACAGTCAAGACCTAAGGGGGTGGCACACCATTGAGGTAAGCGCTACTGTAACCCAGACAGAATTCAATAGAGGCTGACAATGACAAAACACACACTTGGTCTCAGCTGAACAGGGCCTATGGGGCTTTGTGTGGTACGATACCGCCATCATGTGGTCAATGTTGTAACTGATTGAGCAGACGGGATGGAGGGCAGAATAAGTATCACAAAGAACTGAGATGCTGCCGCTCCAGATTTTCTGAAACCGGACTTGCTGTTGCTAAAAATACAGAGATTTCTGCCCATGTGGGATCCACTGGCCTACCTCTCTTCAGCCGCTGCTCAGTGCTCAGTGCTCAGTGCTCAGTCAACTCCAATGCCGGTGTTACACAAATACAATCAGAGCAAACCTAGTTCTTTGTCTGCTGAAACAGTAACGTTCGGATATAATTGGAAACATAAGCACAACACAGGTTGTCGAGCAATTTCATGTTCTTTTGTTTTCCCAGGAGGGGAGTTTACAAGCAGCTGTTTAGGCAAAGCTATATGTAGCATACACAGCACATCAAACAAGCAAGACACAGACAAGAAGTCAATAGTGAGTTTTTTTCAACAGTGTTTTTTTTTATTTTTACAAATGATTATTTTGTATCATCATTGCAAAACTCTGTATTCGTAGTCTCGGCTTTCAAATAAATGGCTTCCTGAAAATGATGCACAACCCTGACTATTCACATATATATATATATACTTTGTTTCAAATGTGTTCTCAGTGTGTTTACTGTTTTTACAGTATTCTGCATGTCCATGTCTCTTTCCACCGACAAGACAAAACAGAAGTGCTCGAAGTAAGTTCAACTACTGAGTTATCCTCTAGATCCAAATAGAGTCTCAGACCCGTTTCTTGTCTCATACTCACAACAAAACCAAATACATTTAAAGGAACACGGTACTGTCCTCTCTGTTTCTTTGAGCATTACGTCGAGATCCACTATAATGAAATACTGTTGAAGGGGGTTACAAAGCACATTCGTTATTGGATTGTACAGGTACTGACGTACGAAGACCGTATGACGTGAATGTGTCCCCAAACTCGATTCACCTCAATGACGTGTAGGTGGGGTTGTCGCCCAGTGACATCATCAGCGGGGGAGAACTGCCGAAGGCTGTGGTCTCCAGTGAGCGACGTGACTGTGACACAATTCCCAATGACTCATGCTGTACCACTAAGCCTATATCTTAAAGGTGAGGACCTACTCGCCTAGTGAACATTCCCCTTTAAATCCCATCATTTCAGACAGCCATTCCATTCCATTCATCTCTACGCTGCAGTGAGTAACTTTCATTAGCTTACATCTTACAGGCAAGGACCCGTTTATCCATTCAAGACACTCCCTTTTCATCCCATTAGCGCAGGAAGCCATCCCGTTTCTCTCTACACCAGACCGAGTGACTTTCATTATCTGCTCTTTTCTTGGGGCGTCAGCGTAGCGTACATCCTCTAATCTCTATTGCATCTGAATGACTTGGCATTAAGACGGGGGCTTTGATTGACACCTCCGTATTGCATACAGATTAGGCGGATGCTTTAAACACAGTCCCGGAGGCCTCATAAAGACGTAATTACAGTGACATGACAGTTTTATGAATCACTCGTAAGCTCTCGCTGAGCCCGTGACATCAGGTGTGTCGCAACGGAGAGGTCTGGAGGTGTTTATCGACTTAATTGAATCACTATAGCCACTTATCTGCTTGAACCATACACACTTGGTCCAGCTTACAACATACCAGTCCCCACCAATCATCTTCGAGGCAGGATTTCAGGAAAAGTGATTCATATCGGACATGACCCATGGCCCAGATGGCATACCTCCAAGTCATCACATACTGTACGTGAAAACAGAGTTAAATACAATATGCACATTCTACTATAGTTGCGAGAGGCAGTACATCCTCCAACTAGGGTCTCGATACACAGACACAGGGTTTGGATCTGATTAACGTATGGATCTGATTAACGTATGGATCTGATTAACGTATGGATCTGATTAATGTATGGATCTGATTAACGTTTGGATCTGATTAACGTATGGATCTGATTAACGTATGGATCTGATTAACGTATGGATCTGATTAACGTATGGATCTGATTAACGTATGGATCGTATGGATCTGATTATGGATCTGATTAACGTATGGATCTGATTAACGTATGGATCTGATTAACGTATGGATCGTATGGATGTGATTAACGTATGGATCTGATTAACGTATGGATCTGATTAACGTATGGATCTGATTAACGTTTGGATCTGATTAATGTATGGATCTGATTAACGTATGGATCTGATTAACGTATGAATCTGATTAACGTATGGATCTGATTAACGTATGGATCTGATTAACGTTTGGATCTGATTAACGTATGGATCTGATTAACGTATGGATCTGATTAACGTATGGATCTGATTAACGTATGGATCTGATTACCGTATGGATCTGATTAACGTATGGATCTGATTAACGTATGGATCTGATTAACGTTTGGATCTGATTAACGTTTGGATCTGATTAACGTATGGATCTGATTAACGTATGGATCTGATTAATGTATGGATCTGATTAATGTATGGATCTGATTAACGTATGGATCTGATTAATGTATGGATCTGATTAACGTTTGGATCTGATTACCGTATGGATCTGATTAACGTATGGATCTGATTAATGTATGGATCTGATTAACGTATGGATCTGATTAACGTATGGATCTGATTAACGTATGGATCTGATTAACGCTGATAACGTTTGGATCTGATTAACGTATGGATCTGATTAATGTATGGATCTGATTAATGTATGGATCTGATTAACGTTTGGATCTGATTAACGTTTGGATCTGATTAACGTATGGATCTGATTAATGTATGGATCTGATTAATGTATGGATCTGATTAACGTATGGATCTGATTAACGTATGGATTAACGTGATTAACGTATGGATCTGATTAACGTGGATCTGATTAACGTATGGATCTGATTAACATTTGGATCTGATTAATGTATGGATCTGATTAATGTTTGGATCTGATTAACGTATGGATCTGATTAATGTTTGGATCTGATTAACGTTGGATCTGATTAATGTATGGATCTGATTAACGTATGGATCTGATTAATGTATGGATCTGATTAACGTATGGATCTGATTAACGTATGGATCTGATTAACGTATGGATCTGATTAATGTATGGATCTGATTAACGTATGGATCTGATTAACGTATGGATCTGATTAACGTATGGATCTGATTAACGTATGGATCTGATTAACGTTTGGATCTGATTAACGTATGGATCTGATTAACGTTTGGATCTGATTAACGTATGGATCTGATTAACGTATGGATCTGATTAACGTATGGATCTGATTAACGTATGGATCTGATTAACGTATGAACATTTTAACGGCATTCTATCATTTTATTTACGGTTTGGATTACTCTTTTATGGCAATGTGACGAGCATTCCACAACCTGGTCATTATAATTGACTCACAGTTCTGGGCTTGGTTTGCAATTCATTACTGGGAACAGACATGGGATGGAGAATCGACACTGAGTGTACAAAACATTAGGAACACCGTCCTAATATTGAGTTGCACCTCCCCTTTGCCCTCAGAACAGCCTGAATTCGTCAGGGCGTGGACTCTACAAGGTGTCAAAAGCGTTCCACAGGGATACTGCCCAATGTTGTGTCAAGTCAGCTGGATGTCCTTTGGGTGGTGGACCATTCTTGATACACACAGGAAACTGTTGATCGTGAAAAACCCAGCAGCGTTGCAGTTCCTGACACCTGGCACCTACTACCATACCATGTTCAAAGGCACTTCAATAGTTTGTCTTGCCCATTCACCCTCAAAGGCACATGTACACAATCCATGTCTCAATTATCTCAAGGCTTAAAAATCCTTCTTTAAGCTTATCGCCTCCCCTTCATCTACACTGATTGAAGTGGATTTAACAGGTGACATCAATGCGGGTTCATAGACTGACCGGGTGAAAGCTTTGTCATGGAAAGAGCAGGTGTCCCTAATGTCTTGTCCAGCGCTTTTGTACAGCGCTAACAAAGCAGAACTCTTGACACACGCTACTGACTTACTGCAGGATGCTGCATGACAGCAGAGAAATAACGAACCAGCTACTGGACAGTGTGCGCGTGTCCTACATTGGTGCAGTAACCATGCTGGACCATGCTAAGTGAAGACCGACTAATCAGATGATAAACAGTCCACAAGTCGATGACAAGCCCATCCCCAGGCTTCCGTCATCTGCACCGCTCTCCATTAATAAGCGCCCAGCCACAGTGTGCCGAGCTCTGGTCCGGGGCGCCAGTGAAGGATATTGAATCCAGTCATTAAACAGATTGGTCTGTGGCGTTCAGTGCATATCGATACAGGGCGTTACGTAGCGGTGCCTGGATCTGCGCTACAGCGCCATGCGGCACAGACACACAGTAAACGGCGCCCAGCTCCACCACTGTACGTTGCATAAGTCGACGTCAAATATCCAACACATCGTGAACCATCTGTTGCTCTCGTCAACCAGTGCTGCATTCCTGTTGTTTTCTTTCCGGCCAAACCCAGGTTAGAAGAAGGTTAAAGAATTCCCAGAGGAAGAACGCAAACAGCTCAGAGCTCTTCCAAAGAGTGTTCCCAGGGCCCCATATGGAACACATCATTAAGCTAATCACCTCCATAATGACTGTGCTAATTCTAATAAGGCCAGGGGCATCTAGCACCGCCGCAGCATGGTATATCCTGGGTACTATTCATTAGGCACCAAATGGAAGAAAACAGAGTGGGACTACATACAATTGGTCCAATAAACACTTTTTTCGTGTTCTGTTGCAAAACGGTAACCTACGGTGTGTCCCGAATGAACACAATCCAGTTCTATTGAAGCCCACTGCTGCCTGCTATGCCGTGCTCTGCTATTGTTGCGCTGCTCCCTGGTGGTAGTGACAGGTATTGCCTATTGCTTTGTTACGGAACCCACTTCTTGTGTCAATGGGGATCCATTTGCAACGTAGGTCAGTAATGAGTGTAATCAAAGAATCAAGTGCTGATGCACTATGAAAACAAGCCACACACCGAAGCACTCCATGGTGTGTATTAGACTACTGGGCCAATAGAATCGCCCGAAATGTAACATAAACGTCAGGTCATTCTGAATGTGCTTGTGTGACCAATGTTAAATGGCTAGCTAGTTAGCGGTGGTGAGCGCTGATTCTTCCCCTTGCTCTGCAAGGGCCGCAGCTTTTGTGGCGCGATGGGCGACGATGCTTCGCGAGTGACTGTGGTTGATGTGTGCAGAGGGTCCCTGGTTCGAGCCCAGGTTGGGGCGAGGAGAGGGACGGAAGCTACACTGTTACACTTGCTTAAGACTTCTCCATAAATGTTTGTCCTGTCTTCCTAAACGCTAGTCTAATCAGCACAGTGTCGCACATTTGCTACTTGAATTGATCTCCAACGACTAGCATTGTCTGTGAGGAGCTGGTTGAATTAAGTATCAGCATGGTCCTCTTCAGAGCCAGTGTGAACTTGTTGTTGCGGTGTTATTATGCGCGAGCACGGCCCAATGTCTCCTGTCTGGCTGAGAGGACCGGTACAGAGAGACAGGGGGCTCCTCCAGAGGGAACAGTCCTATTTCACCGAACCACAGCCTAGCAGGGACCCTTTGACCTACGCACCATGAATATCAATCAGATCATTGGACGAAGGGCACCACTGTGAGATCCCCATCCAGACAAACTCTCACACAAACACACACAAGCAGCAGGTATACACACACACACACACACACACCAGTAGGTAGATGGTACATCCTTGTCACAACAAGATATGAATATATATCTGGTTATGTATTTTTCTCCGTCAATCACTGACTCACATTGACTGCTAAAATTCAGAGAATCAGCAATCAACATAGACTGGTTCATTACTTGCCACAGTGACTGAAGTGGACAGTAGTTCACTTGACTAATTAAGAATCTCTGTGAGTCATCATGACTCATACCGTTCCAGAGGAGAGGTTCGGTAAACAACGTAAATTGCACAAACAGATCGTTACACGGTCACAAATAAGTGTGTGCCTTTCCAGTTTGAAGCATCGCTCAGTTCTGGAGTGAAAGTGATCAACCATTTAGCCACACCATTACAGAAATCAAACTATTTCTCTCTGAAACACACACAAAAACGATTTTCTCTGTCTCCTGCACATCCAACCCCCCCCACACACACACACACACACACACACTGCCAGTCTGTGGTGCCATGGCAACTCAAATCAATCTAGAGCTGGAGTCAAATCTGCTGCAGTTGCCTGTCTCATGCATTGCTCAAACATTCCCTAATTTACTGCTCTGCCTCTTACTGCAGCCAGCTCTACCATAGCATCTCTCTCTCTCTCTCTCTCTCTCTCTCTCTCTCTCTCTCTCTCTCTCTCTCTCTCTCTCTCTCTCTCTCTCTCTCTCTCTCTCTCTCTCTCTCTCTCTCTCTCTCTCTCTCTCTCTCTCTCTCTCTCTCTCTCTCTCTCTCTCTCTCTCTCTCTCTCTCTCTCTCTCTCTCTCTCTCTCTCTCTCTCTCTCTCTCTCTCTCTCTCTCTCTCTCTCTCTCTCTCTCTCATGCAGCCTACAAAGAAATGTGTGCTCTGTTCACAGTGGTCTATTGGTGTTGGCTGTGTTACGCTCCAACACCAATACTGACACATCACAGGAAGAGGAGGAGTGGAGTGGGGGAGCGAGGGAGAGGAGGGGCAAGGGTGACGGGCTGCTGACAAGCAAAACAACCCCGGCTCAACACCGAGAAGCAAATAGAGCGAAGAGGAAAGGACATCAGGACACTACCGCAAAATCTACATGTGACAACTGTGGCCAGGTCTGCCTCTCACAGATTGGACTTCACACACACACACACACACACACACACACACACACACACACACACACACACACACACACACACACACACACACACACACACACACACACACACACACACACAACAAACACACACACACACACACACCCCAACCCATCGCTATGCTGTCGTCAGCCCTAATGGATGCAATTAGTGGAAAAAAATAAACAACCAGGCAAAAAAAAATGGATTCAGTGACTAATCAGCTGATCTGTTTATTTTGAACAGACAGCTGCTGCGCATATTAATGGAATGCAGTACACACAAGCACACACACGCAGGCACAAATGCACGCAGACACACACACACACACACACACACACACACACACACACACACACACACACACACACACACACACACACACACACACACACACACACACACACACACACACACACACACACACAGTAACCTACGAAACAACACGGCCACCGTTTCTCCTCATTGATATATGACTTTGTTTGTCATTGTGAAAAAATCTGCTTTTCTACAAAATGACTGCCTGGGATGTGCAAGGTGTACACTAAATGATTGTCTGCGGGACAATGAATGAAGCGAGCGGTTGTTGGTTCTCTTGTTGTTGTTTTGACGAGCTCACAAAGCGAAAGAGCTGCAAAATGATCAACAGAACAACAAACACAAAAGAGGTTATTACTGCTCAGCCTGTATCTGTAAACCAAGATGGCTGCCTGGCTTTTGGAGTGAGAGAATGTAAATGATAAAAGAAAACTCACGTATTTATACAACATGTAGAAACCTCTTTCCATGGCTTAATCTTGGATGAAAATGTTGATTTCCGCCTAAATGGAATTATTTGTCATGAGATGGCCATAAACAATAACTGGTAATGTTGCATAGTTTTAGAAAGTTCTGGAACTCACCTTTCTGGCTGAGGTGTAGACACTTTTGAGAATATAAGCTCAAGTACATATTACAAATATTAGGAAAATATGTAAAATCATAAATGATTTTTTTCCCTATTCAACAAAAATGGGGCAATAGGGCTTGACATTACTGAAATGCTTTCTGAATATACACTGCACAAAAATATAAACGCAACATGTAAAATGTTGGTCCCGTGTTTCATGAGCTGAAATAAAAGATCCCAGAAATGTTCCATACGCACAAAACGCTTATTTCTCTCAAATTTGTTTACATCCCTGTTCGTGAGCATTTCACCTTTGGCAAGATCATCCTGTAACTCAGTAAAATCCTGGAAATTGTTGCATTTATGTTTTTGTTCAGTAAAAATCAAATGATAAACGACTTACTATAAGATCTCACCTTTCTTATAACCGTAAAAAAACACTGTGCGCCAAAATGTCCGTTGGAACCGGTCCAGAACCGCTTAAAGTCCCCTAAATAGGTGACATAACATCTAAGAGTTTTTAAATGACAACCATTGTTCTCTTTACGGAAATATCTGGTGGCAGAAATTAGATGTGGATTTCAAAAGCATGTCGTCTGATGCGAGAGACAGAAATGTGTTCAGAATTACTAACAAAGTGTAAATTGTCCCTCGCTCCTGCACTCATTGTCCTGTAAAAATGCTTTGGCACTAAAACAAACTCCTAGCAACCATTGCTGATTGGCCATGACTAATTATATTCTCCAGGGGATGGCATTTCACCCCTCCGCTTTCAAGTAGTCGTTTTTTATTTGCGTTAGCTCCCTGAACTTATGCCTTAGCTTCAGCTCAGTGGGCTAACACAGTCCTGTATAGTGCACAGGGGAGCCCGGTTCAAACCCAGTCAGTCACATTGGTACTGTAAGTTGCATTTTGGTAACGCATCAGCTTCTAGGGTTGTTTCGGACAGGAGTAGGTCAAAGGAGGTTCGAACCCAGTCGGTTACACAAGACTTATCTAGTACAAACAGAAATACAACTATTCTAATCCAACTTGTATTGCAACAGTATCGCTCCAAATGGTACCGTGGCTTTAAAAATGTCTTACCCCTAAACACAGGCGACACGTCATCAGGTCCAGAGTGGTCCCCATCTCATTAAAGTGGGTGTAGGACTGTCCGATTTGGCAATATCTGTCAATCTTCACAATAGATTTTATATCACAGAGATATGGTTCTCTCTACCGGTTTCTTCTCAACCCAGTGATAATTGGGTAATTCTTAGACAACCTTGCGTGTTTGACAGAGAAAGACATCCGCACACTCTCTCATACACCCAGACAGGCACCACTCAGAGGTCCCCCACCGACTCTCCCCTTCCATGGTTGGTGTCACGTTCCTTCTGGGGTTATTTGAGAACCAATTACAAAGTCTAGCTAGGTAATGATGGATCCTCTTACCAGATCTCATGACCACGAACAATAACGACAACTTCAATCTCGAATGACCACAACACAACCCCTCTCCTCTCTCCTTATGTCTCAGGTCATGGTCCTCTATAGTGTGGAAGAGGCGCCACATGGGACGAACCCCATTTGGAACACCCAACCTCCCCTTCTCAAATTAGGTTTGCCATGAAAGGTTCTGTAGATGACAGGTGGGAAATAATGGTTGGTAAGAGGTTGGTGTTGTGTGGCTCAGTTGGTAAGACTGTGTGGCATTAGCAACGCCAAGGTCACGGGTTCATTTCTCGCAGGGGTGACCTGTATGATCAGTGACTTTAGATAAAAGTGTTTGCTTAGTGGCCTTTATAGTGAGCTCCAAAACTACTGGGACAATGCCACATTGATGGTTTTTTAATGCTCTGTACTCCAGCATTTTGTATTTGAAATGATACAGTGACGATGGAGGTTAACGTGCAGACTGTCAGCTTTAATTTGAGGGTATTTTCATCCATATCGGGGAACCGTTTAAAATTACAACACTTTTTGTATATAGTCCTCCCATTTTAGGGAAGCAGACGTACTGGGTCAAATTCATTTATATGTGTATTAAAGTAGTAAAAAGTGAAGTATTTGGGCCCATATTCATAGCACACAATGACTACATCGAGCTTGTGACTCTACACATTTGTTGGACACATGTGCTGTTTGTTTTGGCTGCGCTTCAGATTATTTTACATCCAGGAATTAATGGTAAATAATGTCGTGTGTCATTTTGGAGTCACTCTTATTGTATATAAGAATAGAATATGTGTCTTAACACTTTTACATCATCTATGAGTGTTCTATGGTCCCAGATTCTACTTGCTGAGCTACCGATCAGGTGACGCAACATGGAAAGATCTTATCTACATTTTAGACCTACAGTAAAGGTTGGTGGTTGAAAGCAACTTGGAATTGAAGAAAGCACCGGAACCCACGGCGAAATCAGTGAGATCTCGCATTTTGCAACACACGGTTTGAGAAACCACGTGATCAAACGAAGCTTTGGACGTCGTTGATCACGAGGTAATGTTACTTAAAAACGAGCATCGGTACGTTGCGTCAGATCAGTAGTGCTTTTAAAACTGCATCGGAACTCTGGTATCTATTGTCCCATCACTAACTTTAATTACTTTCTACCTTTGTAAGATTATATATGTCTGGGTAAGATAACTATTTCTCAGATATAATTCTACGGTTCTACGGTTTTAAGGGCGAGTGCAAATCAAATGGCTAGGTAGCAAATCAAATGGCTAGGTGGCAAATCAAATGGCTAGGTAGCGAATCAAATGGCTAGGTAGCGAATCAAATGGCTAGGTAGGAAATCAAATGGCTAGGTGGCAAATCAAATGGCTAAGTTTAATCTCCTATGTTTAGCACCCCATATGATCTCTGCTTGTTGGATAACTTACATGCTGACCTGACCGCTCGCTCGGTGCGTGTGTCCGCGTGCGCCATCGCACGCATGTTGATTTTGTCCTCCCACACCAGACGCGATCAGGACACGCAGGTTGAAATAACTAACTCTGAACCAACTATATTAATTTGGGGACAGGTCAAAAAGCATTAAACATTTATGGCAATTTAGCTAGCTAGCTTTCTGTTGCTAGCTAATTTGTCCTGGGATATAAACATTGGGTTGTTATTTTACCTGAAATAGACAAGGTCCTCTACTCCAACCAACAATGAATCCACAGAAAATATGGTGAACCGGGTTTGTTTCTAGTAATCTCTCCTCCTTCAGGCTTCTTCTTCGTTGGACTTTAAATAGTGGTTAGCAACCAACTTTAAGGTGCATTACCACTGCCAACTGGACTGGAGTGTGGACCTCAGTTCATCTTTCAATCACCCATGTGGGTATATGTAAGGAAGAGGCGGGACTTGCAGCGCGTCAAGCATCACAAATGGAACCAAGTTCTATTTTAGCGCCTGGCTACGCAGACGCTGACACACGCGAGCAGTGCGGGTGCAATGTCTGAATAGCATGCATGTGCACATTTATTTTGAAAACGTGAGCGATGTGGTCAGCATGTCACCGGCATAAACACTGACAAGACGAATCAGACGTGTGTGGCAATAGCTATCACGTGAGGTTGCCACCAGAGACGCTGGCTAAGGTCGCTAGCTAGCTGCAGTGTCCAGCCATGCAGCTAGCTAACGTTAGCTAGGACAAGTGGTCCGTCCGGCGCAGAATCCGGTCACTCCATTGCTCTCTCTCTCTCTCACTCTGGGTGTGTTTGCGTGTCTCTGAAATGTCCTTCTGTTTTCATGACGAGGCCTATAAGCACGTCTGTCAATACAGTCCGTGTATCATCTCAGTAAGCTTTTTGTGCCATATACGAGAAATACATTATTTTGTGTGCGTGTGTCTTTTTAGTTACAGCTTGTAGTGGCACAACCGAGGGGGGAGGAGAATGGGCCAGCCAAGAAAATGAAAATCCCCTTCCAAGTGGAAAGGAGCGGTTCGGAAGAGAAGGAGGATGGCAGGTAAATCCTACCTTAGGGAGGAAGAAGACGGTTGAGTTGATATCTGCACTGTATGATTCTGACCTGGATCCCTACCTTCGTGTTTATTCCATGCTGACCTGTGTCTGATTTGCACACTAGTAACACGACTGACAAGAGAAATGTCGATACTGATCGTTGTTTGACGAGTTACCCGATGTCGTTCTGAGTGGAAGATTAAACATCACACTTGGCATGGTACGCATTCACCATCACATGTCCTTGAAATTATATTGTGAAATACATTTTCATTAATGCTATTACATTTAAAAAAAATATATATATATATTATTCCAATGTCAAGTACCATTGACCTTTATGAAATTGAGCACATTGATTTGAGTCAACTTTGAATCAGACCGTCGTTGAAACTGTACCACCTGTGGGCTATGTTTGCAGTCAGTCTTCTGTCGAGACTACCACTACCGGTGCTGGAGGACATCTGCAGACTTAAATAATGGTGCTGGCTTAAATAATTAATGAATCATTTAAATAATAAATGAATGTCAAATCAATTTCACTAAGTTCTTGTCCTTTTGGTTCGCTGTCACAGTTTACCATAAAGTATTAAATAAAAACGTAGTAACTCAATATGTAACTAGTACTTATTAAGTTGTTTTCCGATCAGTTACTTTTCACTCCTTCTTCAGTAGTTTAAGTGGGATACATTTACTTTTACTTGACAGAATTACAGTCTAAGTAACTGTCCTTTACGTGTGTACAGATTTTCATTATTCTACCCGCCTCTGCAAATTACACATAGCCTAACTATAAAACGTGGGGCGAGCAACCCCACTGGAGGAAAGTTGATCGATCTACAGTAGACCTACATCTGTCAATCAACTGATGGCCTGAAACATCCCCACTGGAGGAAAGTTGATCGATCTACAGTAGACCTACATCTGTCAATCAACTGATGGCCCGAAACAGATCGTCAACTCAGCCAGGCAAAACACAAACAGGAGCCTATTGTCGGTTTTCACACCTTTCATCACGTGACAATGGATAGGCTAACGAGGAGCCTACAGAATGGAGCCTATCAGAATAATCAAATAACAAGGGGCCTATTGCAACCAGCGGATGTCTCGTTTAAACCATCAATATGCGCCAAATTCACCCGCACAACTGATGTCAGTTCCAACCATTATAGGTCACCCCTTTACCGCTCCCTAAAAGGTGTTACCTTATTCAGAGATCTATATATAATGATGAGATGCTCATCTCTCCGGCCGAACAATGGGAGTCGTTGTCCCAAAAGCAGGAAGCCAGGCGACAAGATTAGGTCTGCATATTAAGTCCACAGAAACGCATTTGGGCCTATTCTGGACAGATTTTTGGTGAGAGTGAGCCTTCTCGCTTCGCCTCTTCCTCTCTGCCTTAGTCCTGCTTGCGACCAAAGCCTTTCAAGAGATACTGTGTGTTTGCCCTATTGTCAAGAGAACAACTCAGTCCTTTCGTAGACCTTTCCTGCAGTCAATGACCAAAAGCGTCCTTTGGTCTCATGGGTGGAACGTTATTGATACTTTTCATAATTAATCAAGATGATTTTAAATAACAGGTGTTTCTATGTCAAACTGTTTTGTTATATTTCTGTCTTCTGTGATGTACATTGTGACGCAAACTCAAAATGTAATACATCTCAACTCTAAATCTAATATGGTGCAGGTGTTTTCTTTTTTGTAAGCCCATAACCATGTGTGTGAGGTGTATACTTTTGTTTGCAAGTACATTTGTTTGAGACTACTAAGAATCACTCTGTGTGACCCTGATTTAGCCCACTACAGTAAAAGGTTAACAGGCTAAGGGTGATTTATCTATTTGACAAGCATCCGTGCACTAGAAATGAACTATTTCCTCATTTCCCACAGCAAATCTAATGTGGCAATTTACCCAAAACATTGTATGAATGGACTCTAATGTTGGTGTAGCCTACTGTTATTATTTTATTAGTTTCCCATTTATGTCATCCAATGGTCATTTCTTATCAAGGTCGGGGGTCAAATATCCCTGGACTGTCCATATGTGAAACATGTTCACTAAATCAAGTCAATCAGGGGGATTGAGTTATTTGTGTCAGAAGGGACACATTGTGCCCGAACCGCCTGGTTGTGTTGTAGACTTGAGGTCTATTTGTAGTTACTACCGTGTGTCCTGAAAGTCTTTCAAACAAAATCAGTCTCTAGTGTTGAGTCTCTATTGACCTACCGTCGGCAGATTCTCTGGAAGAACCGATCGCATGCAAATGCATTCTGTGTGATTGATCATTTGCTCATTGATAATTATACTACTGTTCAGAAGTTTGGAGTCACTTGGAAATGTCCTTGTTTTTGAAAGAAAAGCACATTTGTGGTCCATTAAAATATCAGAATTGATCAGAAATACAGTGTAGACATGTTCATGTAAATTACTATTGTAGCTGGAAACGGCTGGAAATGGCAGATTTATTCAAATGGAATTTCTACATAGGCGTACAGGGGCCCAGGGGCAGGGTACAGGGGCAGGGTAGCCTAGTGGTTAGAGTGTTGGACTAGTAACCGAAAGGTTGCAAGTTCAAATCCCAGAGCTGACAAGGTACAAATCTGTCGTTCTGCCCCTGAACAGGCAGTTAACCCACTGTTCCTAGGCTGTCATTGAAAATAAGAATTTGTTCTTAACTGACTTGCCTAGTTAAATAAAGGTAAAATAAATAAAATCAGCAACCATCACACTAGCTGTGTTAGCTAATCCAAGTTTACCATTTTAAAAGGCTAATTGATCATTAGAAAACCCTTTTGCAATTATGTTAGCACAGCTGAAAACTCTTCTGATTAACAAAGCAATAAAACTGGCCTTCTTTAGACTAGTTGAGTATCTGGAGCATCGGCATTTGTGGGTTCGATTACAGGCTCAAAATGGCCGGAAACAAAGAACGTTCTTCTGAAACTCGTCAGTATATTCTTGTTCTGAGAAATGAAGGCTATTCCATGCGAGAAATTGCCACGAAACTGAATATCTCGTACAACGTTGTGTACAGCAAACCGGCTCTTACCAGAATAGAAAGAGTAGTGGGAGGCCCCGGTGCACAACTGAGCAAGAAGCCTCACAAGTCCTCAACTGGCAGCTTCATTAAATAGTACCCACAAAACACCAGTCTCAATGTCAACAGAGACGAAGCAACTCTGGGATGCTGGCCTTCTAGACAGAGTTGCAAAGTAAAAGACATATCTCAGACTGGCCAATAAAAATAAAAGATTAAGATTGTTATTTTGCCACAGGCACTGGACAGAGTAAGATTGGAAAAAAAGTGTTATGGACAGACAAATCTTAATTTTGAGGTGTTCACACCACAAAGAAGAACATTTGTGAGATGCAGAAAAAAAGTAGGAGTGCATGATGCCATCTGTCAAGCATGGTGGAGGCAATGTGATGTTCTGGGGGTGTTTTAGTGGTGGTAAAGTGGGAGATTTGTACAGGGTAAAAGGGATATTGAAGATTCTTTGACGAAAGCAAAGTTTGAAGGACACAATTATTATTTAAATAAAAAAGAATTATTTATAACCTTGTCAACGTCTTGATTATATTTCATATTCAATTTTGCAACTCTTTTCATGTATGTTTTCATGGAAAACAAGGACATTTCTACGTGACCCCAAACTTTTGAACGGTAGTGTATGTTTCTGAGGTCAACCAGTGTGTGTGTGTGCGTTGGAAAACACTTACATGTGCACAGTTAAGTGAAGGATGACACAATCACAAATACAGTCATTTGAAAAGGGACCGAATTCTCTAGGTTGTCATTTGAACTAAAAAAGACTGATATCACATTGATACCCATAACTTTGAGCCAACATTTTGTGGTGGCTGTGTGTTGGCTGGGATAATCTCTCTATGCTCTTTTGAAAGGAAAGACAGGAAGTTGGGTACTTACAAACTTCCTCTTGAGCTTGCCCTTGCCGCCGCGACTGCCTTTGCCCTCGAGGGGCGCCGACGAGCAGTAGTCTACCATGCCCAGGGGGTCGTCCACGGAGACGCTCTTGCGCAGGTATGCGGTGCGCGTGCGGAAGTGGGAGAAGGGCGATTGTGAACGGGGGCGG
>NC_068423.1:10111345-10117449 GCF_023373465.1 Oncorhynchus keta
TGTGAAGACTTACAGAAAACGTTTGACCTCTGTCATTGCCAACAAAGGGCATATAACAAAGTATTGAGAAACTTTTGTTATTGACCAAATACTTATTTTCCACCATAATTAGCAAATTAATTAATTAAAAATCCTGCCAATGTGATTTTCTGGATTTTTTTCTTTCTAAATTTGTCTGTCATAGTTGAAGTGTACCTATGATGAAAATTACAGTCCTCATCTTTTTTAAGTGGGAGAACTTGCATAATTGGTGGCTGACTAAATACCTTTTTGCCCCCCTGTATCTATTATGCGTAGATAGTAAACAGAGTAGCAGCAGAGTAAAAGAAGGGGTCTGGGGTAGCCCTTTGATTAGCTGTTTAAGAGTCTTATGACTTGGGGGACGTTCTCTCTCATTTATAGCATGTTACTTATCAGTGCCGAAATCTGTCATTTTCAACCCGGGTAAAGGGCTACCGAGCTTCTATGATTTGTGGCGTACAGCAGGACACCCACCAGGGGGTCTCGACGGGCTCTCCGGCCAGGACTAATTGGGGATGATTGTGGTTGGGCTGATTGCTCACCAGCTGTACGAGTCCCATAAAGCTGCCAGAAGGGCAGCACACACGGAGAGGGACTGGTGGAAGAAAGGTAGGTGACTTCTGTATAGTTGAAGATGGTGCCCAAGCTAAAAGGAGGGAGTTGAGTTTATGTGCCCGACAGGATACAGCAAGATCAGAGGTGAGGTGGGTCACGCCGTGAACTATGTTACCTCCTGTTGGATGCACCACGAATCAACTGCACCCATGGTCCCGGTGAAGGTTGAGACACCCGCTGGGGGCCAACTGAGAGGACAATTCGGGACCTTCCAGTGGGACGATCCGAACTTGAAATCCGCCGCAGCCCAATTGATAGTGGTTGATGGACAGCTACATTTACATTACATTTACATTTAAGTCATTTTGCAGACGCTCTTATCCAGAGCGACTTACAAATTGGTGCATTCACCTTATGACATCCAGTGGAACAGCCACTTTACAATAGTGCATCTAAATCTTATAAGGGGGGTGAGAAGGATTACTTTATCCTATCCTAGGTATTCCTTAAAGAGGTGGGGTTTCAGGTGTCTCCGGAAGGTGGTGATTGACTCCGCTGTCCTGGCGTCGTGAGGGAGTTTGTTCCACCATTGGGGGGCCAGAGCAGCGAACAGTTTTGACTGGGCTGAGCGGGAACTGTACTTCCTCCGTTCCGTTCCCCTCACAGCTCCGTAGGCAAGCACCATGGTCTTGTAGCGGATGCGACCTTCAACTGGAAGCCAGTGGAGAGAGTGGAGGAGCGGGGTGACGTGAGAGAACTTGGGAAGGTTGAACACCAGACGGGCTGCGGCGTTCTGGATGAGTTGTAGGGGTTTAATGGCACAGGCAGGGAGCCCAGCCAACAGCGAGTTGCAGTAATCCAGACGGGAGATGACAAGTGCCTGGATTAGGACCTGCGCCGCTTCCTGTGTGAGGCAGGGTCGAATCTGGGATGTTGTAGAGCATGAACCTACAGGAACGGGCCACCGCCTTGATGTTAGTTGAGAATGACAGGGTGTTGTCCAGGATCACGCCAAGGTTCTTAGCGCTCTGGGGAGGAGGACACAATGGAGTTGTCAACCGTGATGGCGAGATCATGGAACGGGCAGTCCTTCCCGGGAGGAAGAGCAGCTCCGTCTTGCCGAGGTTCAGCTTGAGGTGGTGATCCGTCATCCACACTGGGATATGTCTGCCAGACATGCAGAGATGCGATTCGCCACCTGGTCATCAAAAGGGGGAAAGGAGAAGATTAATTGTGTGTTGTCTGCATAGCAATGATAGGAGACCATGTGAGGTTATGACAGAGCCAAGTGACTTGGTGTATAGCGAGAATAGAGAGGGCCTAGAACAGAGCCCTGGGGGACACCAGTGGTGAGAGCGTGGTGAGACAGATTCACGCCACGCCACCTGGTAGGAGCGACCGGCAGGTAGGACGCAATCCAAAGCGTGGCCGCCCGGAGATGCCCAACTCGGAGAGGGTGGAGAGGAGGATCTGATGGTTCACAGTATCGAAGGCAGCCGATAGGTCTAGAAGGATGAGAGCAGAGGAGAGAGAGTTAGCTTTAGCAGTGCGGAGCGCTCCGTGATACAAAGAAGAGCAGTCTCAGTTGAATGACTAGTCTTGAAACCTGACTGATTTGGATCAAGAAGGTCATTCTGAGAGAGATAGCGGGAGAGCTGGCCAAGGACGGCACGTTCAAGAGTTTTGGAGAGAAAAGAAAGAAGGGATACTGTCTGTAGTTGTTGACATCGGAGGGATCGAGTGTAGGTTTTTTCAGAAGGGGTGCAACTCTCGCTTCTCTTGAAGACGGAAGGGACGTAGCCAGCGGTCAGGGATGAGTTGATGAGCGAGGTGAGGTAAGGGAGAAGGTCTCCGGAAATGGTCTGGAGAAGAGAGGAGGATAGGGTCAAGCGGGCAGGTTGTTGGGCGCCGGCCGTCACGACGCGAGATTTCATCTGGAGAGAGAGGGGAGAAAGAGGTCAGAGCACAGGGTAGGCAGTGTGAGCAGAACCAGCGGTGTCGTTTGACTTAGCAAACGAGGATCGGATGTCGTCGACCTTCTTTTTCAAAATGGTTGACGAAGTCATCTGCAGAGAGGGAGGAGGGGGGGGGAGGAGGATTCAGGAGGGAGGAGAAGGTGGCAAAGAGCTTCCTAGGGTTAGAGGCAGATGCTTGGAATTTAGAGTGGTAGAAAGTGGCTTTATCAGCAGAGACAGAGGAGGAAAATGTAGAGAGGAGGGAATGAAAGGATGCCAGGTCCGCAGAGAGGCGAGTTTTCCTCCATTCCGCTCGGCTGCCCGGAGCTCCTGTTCTGTGAGCTCGCAATGAGTCGTCGAGCCACGGAGCGGGAGGGGAGGACCGAGCCGGCCTGGAGGATAGGGGACATAGAGAGTCAAAGGATGCAGAAAGGGAGGAGAGGAGGGTGAGGAGGCAGAATCAGGAGATAGGTTGAGAAGGTTTGAGCAGAGGGAAGAGATGATAGGATGGAAGAGGAGAGAGTAGCGGGGGAGAGAGAGCGAAGGTTGGGACGGCGCGATACCATCCGAGTAGGGGCAGTGTGGGAAGTGTTGGATGAGAGCGAGAGGGAAAAGGATACAAGGTAGTGGTCGGAGACTTGGAGGGGAGTTGCAATGAGGTTAGTGGAAGAACAGCATCTAGTAAAGATGAGGTCGAGCGTATTGCCTGCCTTGTGAGTAGGGGGAAGGTGAGAGGGTGAGGTCAAAAGAGGAGAGGAGGGAAAGAATGAGGCAGAGAGGAATGAGTCAAAGGTAGACGGGGAGGTTAAAGTCGCCCAGAACTGTGAGAGGTGAGCCGTCCTCAGGAAAGGAGCTTATCAAGGCATCAAGCTCATTGGATGAACTCTCCGAGGGACCTGGAGGGCGATAAATGATAAGGATGTTAAGCTTGAAAGGGCTGGTAACTGTGACAGCATGAAATTCAAAGGAGGCGATAGACAGATGGGTAAGGGAGAAAGAGAGAATGACCACTTGGGAGAGATGAGGATCCCGGTGCCACCACCCCGCTGACCAGAAGCTCTCGGGGTGTGCGAGAACACGTGGGCGGACAAAGAGAGAGCAGTAGGAGTAGCAGTGTTATCTGTGGTGATCCATGTTTCATTGTGCCAAGAAGTCGAGGGACTGAGGGAGGCATAGGCTGAGATGAACTCTGCCTTGTTGGCCGCAGATCGGCAGTTCCAGAGGCTACCGGAGACCTGGAACTCCACGTGGGTCGGCGCGCTGGGACCACAGATTAGGTGGCCGTGGCCACGCGGTGTGGAGCGTTTGTATGGTCTGTGCAGAGGAGAGAACAGGGATAGACAGACACATAGTTGACAGGCTACAGAAGAGGCTACTTAATGCAAGGAGATTGAATGACAAGTGGACTACACGTCTCGAATGTTCAGAAAGTTAAGCTTACATAGCAAGAATCTTATTGACTAAAATGATTAAAATGATACAGTACTGCTGAAGTAGGCTAGCTGGCAGTGGCTGCGTTGTTGACTTTGTAGGCTAGCTGGCAGTTTGTAGGCTAGCTACTTCTGGGGGTGAGTGACTGGCGATACCCCCATTTCCAAATCAAGAATAACCTTTTGTATCAGGTGTCGCACCAACAGGTGGAACTTCGAGAGGTATTGTTGCTGCCCTGATGGGACATGGGAACCGTTCTTCAGCTGGGCCACACCCACCTGATGAGGGCGCACCTGGGAATGGAGAAGACCTGGGAACGGATCGCCGCCCGGTTCCACTGGCCCGGGATGAGGAGGGCCGTGGAAGACTA
The DNA here is from genome assembly GCF_023373465.1 of Oncorhynchus keta. Lineage (NCBI taxonomy): Eukaryota > Metazoa > Chordata > Actinopteri > Salmoniformes > Salmonidae > Oncorhynchus > Oncorhynchus keta. The sequence continues at coordinate 10,115,678 of NC_068423.1, forward strand.
CTGTCGCAGCTGCCCGGAGTGTGAACTCACTGCCCCAAAAACACACTTCCGAAACTCACTGGTCCCCCTACCGGGGTGCCCTTTGAATGCATCATTATGGACATAGTGGGACCCCTGGTAAAAACAGCACGAGGACACCGGTACATTCTGGTGATAGTAGATTATGCCACCGGGTATCCCTAGGCCATTCCCCTACGGGCGGCGGTATCCAAGGGAATCGCCCGGGAGCTGTTCCACCTCTTTAGCCGGGTGGGCATACCGAATGAGATCCTGACAGACCAAGGTACTGAGTTTATGTCCCGCCTAATGAAAGATTTGTGTGCTCTCCTGCAGATCCGGACCTCTGTCTTTCACCCGCAGATGAGCGCTTCACCCGCAGACGAGCGGCTCTTTGAGCGGTTCAATAAAATGCTCAAACAAATGCTGCGGAAGGTCATCGAGCAGGACGGGAAGAACTGGGACCAGATACTCCCCCACCTAATGTTCTCAATCCGAGAAGTACCCCAGTCCTCCACTGGGTTTTCCCCTTTCAAACACCTCTACGGGAGGAGGCCACGCAGTCTACTGGACCTCACCAAGGAGGTGTGGGAAGCCCAACCAACCCCCTTATGCAGAGCGGTAGAGCATGTGGAGATGATGAGGGAGCGGATGTCAGCCATATGGCCAGTGGTAAGGGAACATATGGAGAAGGCCCAACACGCCTAAGCCCAGGTCTACAATTGAGGAACCCAGCCCCGAGAATTCCAGGTGGGAGACAGGGTGTTGGTATTAATCCCCACGGCCGAAAGTAAGTTCCTGGCAACATGGCACAGACCATATAAGGTGATAGAGAAGCTAGAACCCGTCAATTACCTCATACGTCAGCCGGGGAGACGGAAACCCCAACAGATTTACCACGTGAACCTGTTGAAGAAGTGGCACGAGAGGACAGCCTTGGTCGTGTTATGGTCGGGACCCAGGACGCCAATGGTACCAGTGGTGGTCCCGAGCAATGAGGACCTCAACCCGGCCCAGAAGCAAGAAGCTCGTCCATCGGAACACGGTGGTGTTCTCCGAGAAGCAGGGCTGCACGACCCTCATTGAACACAACATCCGTACCCAGCACAGGGGAAACAGTATGAAAACAGCCATATCGGATTCCGGAGGCCCGAAGGAAGGCCGTGAGGCAGGAAGTGGAGGCGATGCTGAGGATGGGGGTCGTTGAAGAGTCCCACAGTGCATTGTGCAGCCCCATCGTGTTGGTGCCCAAACCGGATGGTAGCCTGCGCTTCTGTAATGATTTCCGGGGTGTGAACGACATCAGCTTGTTCGACGCCTACCCCATGCCGAGGGTGAACGAACTCATCGACCGATTGGGAAAGGCCCGGTACATCAGCACCCTTGACCTGACCAAAGAATATTGGCAGGTAGCGTTGACAGCCTTCTCCCGGGAGAAGATGGCGTTTTCGACACCAGATGAACTATATCAGTACCGGGTGCTCCCATTTGGTCTCCACAGTGCCCCACCCACATTCCAGCGCCTGATGGACAAAGTACTTTGACCCCACCAGCAGAATGCAGTGGTCTATTTGGATGACATCATCATCCACAGCCAAGGTTGGGAAGAGCACCTGACACGCCTCCAGGCGGTGCTGGACGCGCTTAGGCAAGCCGGGTTGACAGCGAACCCCAAGAAATGCAAACTAGCGTTCGAGGAGGTGGACTACCTTGGGTGTTTGATCGGACAGGGGAATGTCAAGCCCCAGGAGAGGAAGGTTCACGCGGTACGTGAC
>NC_068423.1:10117549-10127028 GCF_023373465.1 Oncorhynchus keta
TGACTGGGCTGAGCGGGAACTGTACTTCCTCAGTGGTAGGGAGGCGAGCAGGCCAGAGGTGGATGAACGCAGTGCCCTTGTTTGGGTGTAGGGCCTGATCAGAGCCTGGAGGTACTGAGGTGCCGTCCCCTCACAGCTCCGTAGGCAAGCACCATGGTCTTGTAGCGGATGCGAGCTTCAACTGGAAGCCAGTGGAGAGAGCGGAGGAGCGGGGTGACGGGAGAGAACTTGGGAAGGTTGAACACCAGACGGGCTGCGGCGTTCTGGATGAGTTGTAGGGGTTTAATGGCACAGGCAGGGAGCCCAGCCAACAGCGAGTTGCAGTAATCCAGACGGGAGATGACAAGTGCCTGGATTAGGACCTGCGCCGCTTCCTGTGTGAGGCAGGGTCGTACTCTGCGGATGTTGTAGAGCATGAACCTACAGGAACGGGACACCGCCTTGATGTTAGTTGAGAACGACAGGGTGTTGTCCAGGATCACGCCAAGGTTCTTAGCGCTCTGGGAGGAGGACACAATGGAGTTGTCAACCGTGATGGCGAGATCATGGAACGGGCAGTCCTTCCCCGGGAGGAAGAGCAGCTCCGTCTTGCTGAGGTTCAGCTTGAGGTGGTGATCCGTCATCCACACTGATATGTCTGCCAGACATGCAGAGATGCGATTCGCCACCTGGTCATCAGAAGGGGGAAAGGAGAAGATTAATTGTGTGTCGTCTGCATAGCAATGATAGGAGAGACCATGTGAGGTTATGACAGAGCCAAGTGACTTGGTGTATAGCGAGAATAAGAGAGGGCCTAGAACAGAGCCCTGGGGGACACCAGTGGTGAGAGCGCGTGGTGAGGAGACAGATTCTCGCCACGCCACCTGGTAGGAGCGACCTGTCAGGTAGGACGCAACCAAGCGTGGGCCGCGCCGGAGATGCCCAACTCGGAGAGGGTGGAGAGGAGGATCTGATGGTTCACAGTATCGAAGGCAGCCGATAGGTCTAGAAGGATGAGAGCAGAGGAGAGAGAGTTAGCTTTAGCAGTGCGGAGCGCCTCCGTGATACAGAGAAGAGCAGTCTCAGTTGAATGACTAGTCTTGAAACCTGACTGATTTGGATCAAGAAGGTCATTCTGAGAGAGATAGCGGGAGAGCTGGCCAAGGACGGCACGCTCAAGAGTTTTGGAGAGAAAAGAGAGAAGGGATACTGGTCTGTAGTTGTTGACATCGGAGGGATCGAGTGTAGGTTTTTTCAGAAGGGGTGCAACTCTCGCTCTCTTGAAGACGGGAGGGACGTAGCCAGCGGTCAGGGATGAGTTGATGAGCGAGGTGAGGTAAGGGAGAAGGTCTCCGGAAATGGTCTGGAGAAGAGAGGAGGGGATAGGGTCAAGCGGGCAGGTTGTTACGGCCGGCCGTCACAAGACGCGAGATTTCATCTGGAGAGAGAGGGGAGAAAGAGGTCAGAGCATAGGGTAGGGCAGTGTGAGCAGAACCAGCGGTGTCGTTTGACTTAGCAAACGAGGATCGGATGTCATCGACCTTCTTTTCAAAATGGTTGACGAAGTCATCTGCAGAGAGGGAGGAGGGGAGGGGGAGGATTCAGGAGGGAGGAGAAGGTGGCAAAGAGCTTCCTAGGGTTAGAGGCAGATGCTTGGAATTTAGAATGGTAGAAAGTGGCTTTAGCAGCAGAGACAGAGGAGGAAAATGTAGAGAGGAGGGAGTGAAAGGATGCCAGGTCCGCAGGGAGGCGAGTTGTCCTCCATTTCCGCCGGCTGCCCGGAGCCCTGTTCTGTGAGCTCGCAATGAGTCGTCGAGCCACGGAGCGGGAGGAGGACCGAGCCGGCCTGGAGGATAGGGGACATAGAGAGTCAAAGGATGCAGAAAGGGAGGAGAGGAGGGTTGAGGAGGCAGAATCAGGAGATAGGTTGGAGAAGGTTTGAGCAGAGGGAAGAGATGATAGGATGGAAGAGGAGAGAGAAAGCGGGGAGAGAGCGAAGGTTGGGACGGCGCGATACCATCCGAGTAGGGGCAGTGTGGGAAGTGTTGGATGAGAGCGAGAGGGAAAAGGATACAAGGTAGTGGTCGGAGACTTGGAGGGGAGTTGCAATGAGGTTAGTGGAAGAACAGCATCTAGTAAAGATGAGGTCGAGCGTATTGCCTGCCTTGTGAGTAGGGGGGAAGGTGAGAGGTGAGGTCAAAAGAGGAGAGGAGTGGAAAGAAGGAGGCAGAGAGGAATGAGTCAAAGGTAGACGGGGGGAGGTTAAAGTCGCCCAGAACTGTGAGAGGTGAGCCGTCCTCAGGAAAGGAGCTTATCAAGGCATCAAGCTCATTGATGAACTCTCCGAGGGACCTGGGGCGATAAATGATAAGGATGTTTACATTTACATTTACATTTAAGTCATTTAGCAGACGCTCTTATCCAGAGCGACTTACAAATTGGTGCATACACCTTATGACAACCAGTGGAACAGCCACTTGCATCTAAATCTTGTTGGGGGGAGAAGGGGGGTGAGAAGGATTACTTACCCTTACTTACCCTATCCTAGGTATTCCTTGAAGAGGTGGGGTTTCAGGTGTCTCCGGAAGGTGGTGATTGACTCCGCTGTCCTGGCGTCGTGAGGGAGTTTGTTCCACCATTGGGGGCCAGAGCAGCGAACAGTTTTGACTGGGCTGAGCGGGAACTGTACTTCCTCAGTGGTAGGGAGGCGAGCAGGCCAGAGGTGGATGAACGCAGTGCCCTTGTTTGGGTGTAGGGCCTGATCAGAGCCTGGAGGTACTGAGGTGCCGTTCCCTCACAGCTCCGTAGGCGAGCACCATGGTCTTGTAGCGGATGCGAGCTTCAACTGGAAGCCAGTGGAGAGAGCGGAGGAGGGGGGTGACGTGAGAGAACTTGGGAAGGTTGAACACCAGACGGGCTGCGGCGTTCTGGATGAGTTGTAGGGGTTTAATGGCACAGGCAGGGAGCCCAGCCAACAGCGAGTTGCAGTAATCAAGACGGGAGATGACAAGTGCCTGGATTAGGACCTGCGCCGCTTCCTGTGTGAGGCAGGGTCGTACTCTGCGGATGTTGTAGAGCATGAACCTACAGGAACGGGACACCGCCTTGATGTTAGTTGAGAACGTCAGGGTGTTGTCCAGGATCACGCCAAGGTTCTTAGCGCTCTGGGAGGAGGACACAATGGAGTTGTCAACCGTGATGGCGAGATCATGGAACGGGCAGTCCTTCCCCCGGGAGGAAGAGGAGCTCCGTCTTGCTGAGGTTCAGCTTGAGGTGGTGATCCGTCATCCACACTGATATGTCTGCCAGACATGCAGAGATGCGATTCGCCACCTGGTCATCAGAAGGGGGAAAGGAGAAGATTAATTGTGTGTCGTCTGCATAGCAATGATAGGAGAGACCATGTGAGGTTATGACAGAGCCAAGTGACTTGGTGTATAGCGAGAATAAGAGAGGGCCTAGAACAGAGCCCTGGGGGACACCAGTGGTGAGAGCGCGTGGTGAGGAGACAGATTCTCGCCACGCCACCTGGTAGGAGCGACCTGTCAGGTAGGACGCAATCCAAGCGTGGGCCGCGCCGGAGATGCCCAACTCGGAGAGGGTGGAGAGGAGGATCTGATGGTTCACAGTATCGAAGGCAGCCGATAGGTCTAGAAGGATGAGAGCAGAGGAGAGAGAGTTAGCTTTAGCAGTGCGGAGCGCTCCGTGATACAGAGAAGAGCAGTCTCAGTTGAATGACTAGTCTTGAAACCTGACTGATTTGGATCAAGAAGGTCATTCTGAGAGAGATAGCGGTAGAGCTGGCCAAGGACGGCACGCTCAAGAGTTTTGGAGAGAAAAGAGAGAAGGGATACTGGTCTGTAGTTGTTGACATCGGAGGGATCGAGTGTAGGTTTTTTCAGAAGGGGTGCAACTCTCGCTCTCTTGAAGACGGGAGGGACGTAGCCAGCGGTCAGGGATGAGTTGATGAGCGAGGTAAGGTAAGGGAGAAGGTCTCCGGAAATGGTCTGGAGAAGAGAGGAGGGGATAGGGTCAAGCGGGCAGGTTGTTGGGCGGCCGGCCGTCACAAGACGCGAGATTTCATCTGGAGAGAGAGGGGAGAAAGAGGTCAGAGCATAGGGTAGGGCAGTGTGAGCAGAACCAGCGGTGTCGTTTGACTTAGCAAACGAGGATCGGATGTCATCGACCTTCTTTTCAAAATGGTTGACGAAGTCATCTGCAGAGAGGGAGGAGGGAGGGGGGAGGATTCAGGAGGGAGGAGAAGGTGGCAAAGAGCTTCCTAGGGTTAGAGGCAGATGCTTGGAATTTAGAATGGTAGAAAGTGGCTTTAGCAGCAGAGACAGAGGAGGAAAATGTAGAGAGGAGGGAGTGAAAGGATGCCAGGTCCGCAGGGAGGCGAGTTTTCCTCCATTTCCGCCGGCTGCCCGGAGCCCTGTTCTGTGAGCTCGCAATGAGTCGTCGAGCCACGGAGCGGGAGGGGAGGACCGAGCCGGCCTGGAGGATAGGGGACATAGGGAGTCAAAGGATGCAGTAAGGGAGGAGAGGAGGGTTGAGGAGGCAGAATCAGGAGATAGGTTGGAGAAAGTTTGAGCAGAGGGAAGAGAAGATAGGATGGAAGAGGAGAGAGTAGCGGGGGGAGAGAGAGCGAAGATTGGGACGGCGCGATACCATCCGAGTAGGGGCAGTGTGGGAAGTGTTGGATGAGAGCGAGAGGGAAAAGGATACAAGGTAGTGGTCGGAGACTTGGAGGGGAGTTGCAATGAGGTTAGTGGAAGAACAGCATCTAGTAAAGATGAGGTCAAGCGTATTGCCTGCCTTGTGAGTAGGGGGGAGGGTGAGAGGGTGAGGTCAAAAGAGGAGAGGAGTGGAAAGAAGGAGGCAGAGAGGAATGAGTCAAAGGTAGACGTGGGGAGGTTAAAGTCGCCCAGAACTGTGAGAGGTGAGCCGTCCTCAGGAAAGGAGCTTATCAAGGCATCAAGCTCATTGATGAACTCTCCGAGGGAACCTGGAGGGCGATAAATGATAAGGATGTTAAGCTTGAAAGGGCTGGTAACTGTGACAGCATGGAATTCAAAGGAGGCAATAGACAGATGGGTAAGGGGAGAAAGAGAGAAAGACCACTTGGGAGAGATGAGGATCCCGGTGCCACCACCCCGCTGACCAGAAGCTCTCGGGTGTGCGAGAACACGTGGGCGGACGAGGAGAGAGCAGTAGGAGTAGCAGTGTTATCTGTGGTGATCCATGTTTCCGTCAGTGCCAAGAAGTCAAGGGACTGGAGGGAGGCATAGGCTGAGATGAACTCTGCCTTGTTGGCCGCAGATTGGCAGTTCCAGAGGCTACCAGAGACCTGGAACTCCACGTGGGTCGTACGCGCTGGGACCACCAGGTTAGGGTGGTCGCGGCCACGCGGTGTGGAGCGTTTGTATGGTCTGTGCAGAGAGGAGAGAACAGGGATAGACAGACACATAGTTGACAGGCTACAGAAAAGGCTACGCTAATGCAAGGAAATTGAATGACAAGCGGACTACACGTCTCGAATGTTCAGAAAGTTAAGCTTACGTAGCAAGAATCTTATTGACTAAAATGATTAAAATGATACAGTACTGCTAAAGTAGGCTAGCTGGCAGTAGCTGCGTTGTTGACACTACACTAATCAAGTCGTTCCGTTGAGTGTAATAATTCTACAGTGCTGCTATTCGGGGCTAGCTGGCTAGCTAGCAGTGTTGTTTACGTTACGTTGAGTTAAAAGAACGACAATAGCTGGCTAGCTAACCTAGGGAATCGGTCTAGACTACACAATTATCTTTGAAACAAAGACGGCTATGCAGCTAGCCACGATCAAACAAATCAAACCGCTGCACTGCAATGAAACGAAAATGTGAAACCACCTGACCGGGTTGTTGAATTCAAAACAGCAGACGTTGGCTAGCTGTTAGCAGTTAGCTGTTGGCTAGCTAGCAGAGTCTCCTACGTTAAGGACGACAAATAGCTGGCTAGCGAACCTCAGTGAATTAAGATAATCACTCCAAGGCTACACACACTAAACTACACAATTATCTTGGAAACAAAGACAGCTATGTAGCTAGTTAACACTGAACTAATCAAGTCGTACAGTTGAGTGAATAGCACTACAGTGATGCTAATCTGTGTGCGTTAGCTAGCTCCTGGGCGAATAGCAGTGAAGGCTACGTTAGGGCGACTAAATACGATAATTATGCAATTATCTCTGATACAAGGACGGCTATGTAGCTAGCTAAGAAGAATTGCTAAGATTAGACAAATCAACCGTTGTACTATAATGAAATGTAATGAAAAAGTTATAAAAAGTTATACAACCTGCAGAGCGAAGTGCGAATGCGACCGCTCGCTCCAACCGGAACCGGAAGCTTGAAAGGGCTGGTAACTGTGACAGCATGGAATTCAAAGGAGGCGATAGACAGATGGGTAAGGGGAGAAAGAGAGAATGACCACTTGGGAGAGATGAGGATCCCGGTGCCACCACCCCGCTGACCAGAAGCTCTTGGGGTGTGCGAGAACACGTGGGCGGACGAAGAGAGAGCAGTAGGAGTAGCAGTGTTATCTGTGGTGATCCATGTTTCCGTCAGTGCCAAGAAGTCGACTGGAGGGAGGCATAGGCTGAGATGAACTCTGCCTTGTTGGCCACAGATCGGCAGTTCCAGAGGCTACCGGAGACCTGGAACTCCACGTGGGTCGTGCGCTGGGACCACCAGATTAGGGTGGCCGCGGCCACGCGGTGTGGAGCGTTTGGATGGTCTGTGCAGAGAGGAGAGAACAGGGATAGACAGACACATAGTTGACAGGCTACAGAAGAGGCTACGCTAATGCAAGGAGATTGGAATGACAAGTGGACTACACGTCTCAAATTCAGAAAGTTAAGCTTACGTAGCAAGAATCTTATTGACTAAAATGATTAAAATGATACAGTACTGCTGAAGTAGGCTAGCTGGCAGTGGCTGCGTTGTTGACTTTGTAGGCTAGCTGGCAGTGGCTGCGTTGTTGACACTACACTAATCAAGTCGTTCCATTGAGTGTAATAGTTTCTACAGTGCTGCTATTCGGGGGGCTAGCTGGCTAGAAAATCGCTCTAGACTACACAATTATCTTTGATACAAAGACGGCTATGTAGCTAGCTATGTAGCTAGCTACGATCAAACAAATCAAACCGTTGTGCTGTAATGAAATGAAATGAAAATGTGATACTACCTGTGGAGCGAAGCGGAATGCGACCCGGATTGTTGAGTGCGGAAGTTCTATTCAGTAGACGTTGGTTAGCTGTTGGCTAGCTAGCAGTGTCTCCTACGTTAAGGACGACAAATAGCTGGCTAGCTAACCTCGGTAAATTAAGATAATCACTCTAAGACTACACTCTAAACTACACAATTATCTTGGATACGAAGACAGCAAAGACAACTATGTAGCTAGCTAACACTACACTAATCAAGTCGTTCAGTTGAGTGTAATAGTTTCTACAGTGCTGCTATTCGGTAGACGGTGGACGTTTGCTAGCTGGCTAGCTGCTGGGCAGATAGCTGTGTAGACTACGTTAGGACGACGAAATACGATAATTACGCAATTATCTTTGATACAAAGACGGCTATGTAGCTAGCTAAGAAGAAATTGCTAAGATTAGACAAATCAAACCGTTGTACTATAATGAAATGTAATGAAATGTAATGAAAAGTTATACTACCTGCGGACCGAAGTGCGGATGCACTTCGATAATCAATAGTCAACAGTCAATAATACAGTAGAAAACATAAGTCTATATACGATGTGAGCAAATGAGGTGAGATACGGGAGGTAAAGGCAAAAAAAAGGCCATGGTGGCAAAGTAAATACAATATAGCAAGTAAAACACTGGAATGGTAGATGTGCAGTGGAAGAATGTGCAAAGTAGAAATAAAAATAATGGGGTGCAAAGGAGCTAAATTAATGAATTAATTAAATACAGTAGGGAAAAGAGGTAGTTGTTTGGGCTAAATTATAGGTGGGCTATGTACAGGTGCAGTAATATGTGAGCTGCTCTGACAGTTGGTGCTTAAAGCTAGTGAGGATATAAGTGTTTCCAGTTTCAGAGATTTTTGTAGTTCGTTCCAGTCATTGGCAGCAGAGAACTGGAAGGAGAGGCGGCCAAAGAAAGAATTGGTTTTGGGGTGACTAGAGAGATATACCTGCTGGAGCGTGTGCTACAGGTGGGAGATGCTATGGTGACCAGTGAGCTGAGATAAGGGGGACTTTACCTAGCAGGGTCTTGCAGATGACATGGAGCCAGTGGGTAGTATATGGGGCTTTGCCGACGAGTATGAAGCGAGTGCCAGCCAACGAGAGCGTACAGGTCGCAATGGTGGGTAGTATATGGGGCTTTGGTGACAAAACGGATTGCACTGTGATAGACTGCATTCAATTAGTTGAGTAGGGTATTGGAGGCTATTTTGTAAATGACATCGCCAAAGTCGAGGATTGGTAGGATGGTCAGTTTTACAAGGGTATGTTTGGCAGCATGAGTGAAGGATGCTTTGTTGCGAAATAGGAAGCCAATTCTAGATTTAACTTTGGATTGGAGATGTTTGATATGGGTCTAGTCTAACCAGACACCTAAGTATTTGTAGTTGTCCACGTATTCTAAGTCAGAGCCGTCCAGAGTAGTGATGTTGGACAGGCGGGCAGGTGCAGGTAGCGATCGGTTGAAGAGCATGCATTTAGTTTTACTTGTATTTAAGAGCAATTGGAGGCCATGGAAGGAGAGTTGTATGGCATTGAAGCTTGCCTGGAGGGTTGTTAACACAGTGTCCAAAGAAGGGCCAGAAGTATACAGAATGGTGTCGTCTGCGTAGAGGTGGATCAGAGACTCACCAACAATGAAATACCCATAAATATATTTTCATGTTTATTTTCCCCATTAAAAACACTCTTACACACCTGTTCAGGTTGGAACTGTTGCAGTTAAAATACAATAAATAATTTCATTCTGAACTGGAATAAACAGATTGATCACATCACACAGATGTATTACAGAGCGAGCAGACACACACACACACACACACACACACACACACACACACACACACACACACACACACACACACACACACACACACACACACACACACACACACACACACAGGCTTTTTGATCATGCAACCCTAAGTAACAGTATAGATTAAAAAAATTATCTGGCCTACTGCACATCTTACTGTATAAATTATTGTTGATAGAAAGTCTAGGTTGGAACTGTTGCTCTTAAAATACACATTGTTTTATTCTGAACTGGAATAAACTGATTGATCACCTAACACAGAACACACAGTCCTTTTTATTATTATTTTTTTGTTCACCTTTATTTAACCAGGTAGTCCTAATGAGAGGTGTGTGGCTGGTTGAAGTTTCCAACAAGCATGTCTATTCTGGGCTCAGTTTTTAACAGTGCAACACTGAGGTCATGCTCAGCATTGTCACTCTTTCTGTACTTGAGAAACCTG
>NC_068423.1:10127128-10132051 GCF_023373465.1 Oncorhynchus keta
TGTCACGAGTCCGACCGAGGGTGTTTCCCTTCCCGGGCGGTTGGCGCCGGCGGTCGTCGTCACCGGCCTATTAGCTGCCACTGATTGTTTTTCCTCTCCCTCCTTGTATGTTTAGTGGTAGCACCTGTTCATGGTTAATCAGTTAATTAGTTTGTCTTTATTAGACAGCCGCCCGCCTGGTTGTTGTGCGGGATTATTTCAGTGTAACCTTCGGCTCTGTTGTAGAGGTACGTGTTAGTGCCTGGTCGTTACTTTTTCCGTTGTACATTTCTCATTCCCTGTGTTTGGGGCCGTTACTATTGTGAGCACCCTGTGGTGCGTTGGCGCTATTAAAGACGCACAGCTTTGCACTCACTGTCTCCTGCGTTTGACTCCACACACCTACGACACCTGAAGTGTTACAGAATCCCGCACCTAAATCAAATCGAATGGAGTCAGCAGGAGCAGCAGCCAACCCTCTCCCATCGATGGAGGAACGGGTTCTCCACCACACCACCATTCTCCATCGGATCGGATCCGCGATGGATCAAGTGATGGAGAGAATGGACCGATGGGAGAGGAGTGGTCTCCTCTCTCCACCTTCGGCACCCCCCGACTCCGGACTCCCCATCACTCGACTCCAGCACCCTTCGTCTGACGCTACCGAGGGCTTATGATGGAGCGGCGGCGGGTTGCCAGGGGTTTCTGCTTCAGCTGGAGCTATACCTGGCCACCGTTAGGACCCACTCCCTCAGGAGCGGAGAGGGTGAGTGTCCTCATCTCCTGCCTCACGGGTCGTGCTCTGGAGTGGGCGGAACGCAGTCTGGAATGGCCCAGACTCAGCGCGGGAGCACTACCCAGAGTTTTCCTGCCGCCTCCGTGCCGTGTTTGATCACCCTATGGACCACTACAGGTGTGGTCTCCGAGAGGACGCTCCGCCGGAGTTAGCGTGTCGGGACACCACTCTGTCACTGGATCAGCTGATTGACATGTCCATTCGACTGGACAATCTGCTGGCTGCCCGCGGGCGTTCAGAGAGGGTCCTGTGCGTTCCACCACCCAGCCCCTCCGCTCCCATTCCGATGGAGTTGGGAGGGGCTGCGCCGAGGGGTACCGGAGGAGGAGGCCTTCCCTGCACCAACTGTGGTCGGAGAGGACACACGTCTGATCGGTGCTGGGGGTCCGTCTGGGAGTAGAGATGGCAGGCGGAACGCTTCTCGAGTCACCCCAGGTGAGTCAGCATCAGACTCACCCAGAATCCCTTGTTGGCCATATGTTTGTCTTAATCTCTTTCCTTCACTTTTTCCCTCTTCCCAGCATAGGGCGCTAGTCGATTCAGGCGCAGCTGGGAACTTTATGGATCGCGGACTCGCCCTTAAGTTAGGGGTTCCGCTGGTGCCGATAGATTCTCCTTTCCCGTGCACCCCTAGATAGCCGGCCATTAGGGTCAGGGATGGTCGGGAGACCACGGTCCCACTGGACATGGTGACGCAGGGGAATCATAGGGAGCGTATCAGTTTTTTTATTATTGATTCGCCTGCGTTTCCAGTGGTGCTGGGGACTCCTGGCTGGCCCGGCACAATCCTAAAATTTCGTGGAGACAAGGGGTTCTCCAGGGGTGGTCAGAGGAGTGTTCTGGAAGGTGTTTGGGAGTTTCCATCGGTGCCACGTCGGTGGAGAGTCCAGACCAGGGTTCCACGGTGTGCATTCCCCCGAGTATGCCGGATTTGGCAATCGCTTTCAGTAAAGTGAAAGCGACTAAATTACCACCTTATCGACCGGGAAGGGATTGTACGATAGATCTCCAGGTAGACGCTGCGCTTCCCAAGAGTCATGTGTACCCGCTGTCCCAGGAGGAGACGTTGGCAATGGAGACATATGTCACGGAGTCGCTGGGACAGGGGTACATTCGGCCCTCCATTTCACCCGTCTCCTCGAGTTTCTTTTTGTGAGGAAAAAGGAGGGAGGTTTGCGTCCGTGTATCGATTATAGAGGTCTAAACGCCATCACAGTGGGGTATAGTTACCCTCTACCTCTCATCGCTACGGCGGTGGAATCGTTCCACGGAGCGCAGTTCTTCACAAAACTGGATCTCAGGAGCGCGTATAGTCTGGTGCGTATTCGGAAGGGAGACGAGTGGAAAACCGCATTTAGTACTACATCCGGCCACTATGAGTACCTCGTCATGCCGTATGGGTTAAAGAATGCTCCAGCCGTTTTCCAATCCTTTGTAGACGAGATTCTCAGGGACCTGTGCGGTCAGGGGTGGTTGTTTATATCGATGACATTCTGATCTACTCGGCCACTCACACCGCGCATGTGTCTCTGGTGCGCAAAGTGCTTGGAAGACTGCTGGAGCATGACCTATACGTCAAGGCTGAGAAATGCGTGTTCTCTAAACGAGCCGTCTCTTTTCTGGGATATCGCATTTCCACCTCGGGGGTGGTGATGGAGGGTGAACGCATTAGGGCCGTGCGTAATTGGCCGACTCCAACCACGGTAAAGGAGGTGCAGCGGTTTTTGGGTTTTGCCAACTACTACCGGAGGTTTATCCGGGGTTTTGGCCAGATAGCGGCTCCCATTACCTCACTGCTGAGGGGGGGCCCGGTGCGATTGCAGTGGTCAGCACAGGCGGACAGGGCATTCAACAAGTTGAAGGCGCTGTTCACTGATGCGCCCGTGTTGGCGCATCCGGATCCCTCTCTAGCATTCATAGTGGAGGTGGACGCGTCCGAGGCTGGGGTGGGTGCCGTGCTATCACAGCGCTCGGGTACGCCACCAAAACTCCGCCCCTGCGCTTTCTTCTCAAGGAAGCTCAGCCCAGCGGAGCGTAACTATGATGTGGGGACCGGGAGTTGCTAGCGGTGGTTAGAGCTCTGAAGGTGTGGAGACACTGGCTTGAGGGGGCTAAGCACCCTTTTCTCATCTGGACCGACCACCAGAATCTGGAGTATATTCGGGCCAGCAAGGAGACTTAACCCACGTCAGGCAAGGTGGGCCATATTCTTCACCCGGTTCCGGTTTACTTTGTCTTATAGACCGGGCTCCCAGAACGTGAAGGCTGACGCACTGTCCCGCCTCTTTACGACCGAGGATGGGTCCACCGAACCTACTCCCATCCTTCCCGCCTCTAAGCTGGTAGCCCCAGTGGTATGGGAGGTGGACTCGGACATCGAGCGGGCGTTACGGGCTGAACCCGCGCCTCTCAGTGTCCAGCGGGCGAAGGTACGTGCCGCTTGATGTTCGGGACAAGCTGATTCGGTGGGCTCACGCCCTACCCTCCTCGGGTCACCCTGGGTGACGAGGACAGTGGGGAGCCTTCAGGGGAGGTATTGGTGGCCTACGTTGGTTAAGGACGTTAAGGGTTATGCCTCCTCTTGCTCAGTGTGCGCTCAGAGTAAGGCTCCTAGGCACCTTCCTAGAGGGGTACGGTCCGGAGGAGAGGTGCTGGGTACCGGTGAGGGACATCTTGGATCCATCCATGTTGAGGGATTTCCATCGCCTCCATCCGGATCGCCCTGCACCTCGTCCTCCGGGCGACCTCGAGGCCAGGTCGGCGCGCTGCGGGAGCCGCGCGTCAGGAGGGGGTACTGTCACGAGTCCGACCGAGGGTGTTTCCCCTTCCCGGGCGGTTGGCGCTCGGCGGTCGTCATCACCGGCCTATTAGCTGCCACTGATTGTTTTTCCTCTCCCTCCTTGTATGTTTAGTGGTAGCACCTGTTCATGTGTAATCAGTTAATTAGTTTGTCTTTATTAGACAGCCGGCCCGCCTGGTTGTTGTGCGGGATTATTTCAGTGTAACCTTCGGCTCTGTTGTAGAGGTACGTGTTAGTGCCTGGTCGTTACTTTTTCCGTTGTACATTCTCATTCCCTGTGTTTGGGGCCGTTACTATTGTGAGCACCCTGTGGTGCGTTGGCGCTATTAAAGACGCACAGCTTTGCACTCACTGTCTCCTGCGTTTGACTCCACACACCTACGACACCTGAAGTGTTACATCGGGGATAGTCAAATTAGAAGGGGTGGGAGATAAGGAAATGTTGGATGGGCAAAGAGGCATGGCTGAGTTAAATAGGAATCCTGACTTAATGAAGTAGTGATTAAAGAGCTCAGCCATGTGCTTCTTGTCAGTAACAGCCACATCATCAACTTTAAGGGACATGGGCAGCTGTGAAGAGGAGGGTTTATTCTCCAGGTCTTTAACCATTTTCCAGAACTTCTTGGGGTTAGAGCCACAGAGAGAGTGGTCCTTAAAGTAACTAACTTTGGCCTTCCC
Organism: Oncorhynchus keta; assembly: GCF_023373465.1. NCBI lineage: Eukaryota > Metazoa > Chordata > Actinopteri > Salmoniformes > Salmonidae > Oncorhynchus > Oncorhynchus keta. Next base: position 10,131,382 of record NC_068423.1, read on the forward strand.
GATAGCCTGAGTGCACTTATTTCTCATTTGCCTGAACGAGAGCCAGTCAGCCTGAGTATGCTTGTGCCGAGCCTTTCGCCAAATGCAATTCTTGAGTTGGAGTAACTTTGCAAGATCATGGTCGAAACCAGGGGCTGAACCTGTTTTTAATTCTCATTTTCTATATGGGGGCGTGTTTGTTTACAATACCTTTGAAAATCTCAAAAAATAAGTTCCAACTGTCTTCGACAGAGGGGGTCATGCTGATTCCATACCATTTTACAGAATGATGGAGGTCACTGTGTTCTTGGGAACCTTCAATGTTGCAGAAGGTTTTTGGTAGCCTTCTCCAGATCTGTGCCATGACACAATCCTGTCTCGGAGCTCTACGGGTAATTATTTCGACCTCATGGCTTGTTTTTTTATTTGACCTGCACTGTCAACTGTGGGACGTTATATAGACAGGTGTGTATCTTTCCAAATCATGTCCAATCAATTGAATTTACCACAGCTGGACTCCAATCATGTTGTAGAAACATCTCAAGGGTGATCAATGGAAATAGTATGCAACTGAGCTCAATTTTTCATAGCAAAGAGTCTGAATACTTATGTAAATAAGATATTTATGTTTTTTATTTGTAATAAATTTGCTAAAATTTCTAAATACTTGTTTTCGCTTTGTAATTATGGG
>NC_068423.1:10132151-10189651 GCF_023373465.1 Oncorhynchus keta
AACACCTGCATGGCATCAGCCTCAGGCAAACCAGTATTTGTTGTAAAAACACTGTCTCTTAGTGTCATTCAAATGTACTTTTATTTATGTTTTATTTAGACTTTTTTTCCCCTTTATCTCTCTGGAGAGGTTTTTCATCAAGGATCTCTCTGTACTTTGCTCCGTCATCTTTCTCTCGATCCAGACTAGTTTCCCAGTCTCTGCCACTGAAAAACATCCCCACAGCATGATGCTGTCACCGCTATGCTTCACAGTAGGGATGGTGCCAGGTTTCCTCCTAAACGTGTCGCTTGGTATTCAGGCCATAGAGTTCAATCTTGGTTTCATCAGAGCAGAGAATCTTGTTTCTCATGGTCTAAGAGTCCTTTAGGTGCCTTTTGGCAAACTCCAAGCGGGCTGTTATGTGCCTTTTACTGAGGAGTGGCTTCCGTCTGGCCACTCTACCATAAAGGCCTGATTGGTAGAGTGCTGCAGAGATAGTTGTCCTTCTGGAAGGTTCTCCCATCTCCAGAGAGGAACTCTGGAGCTCTGTCAGTGTGACCATTGGGTTCTTGGTCACCTCTCTGACCAAGGCCCTTTTAAAAAAACAACAACATTTATTTCACCTTTATTTAACCAGGTAGGCTAGTTGAGAACAAGATCCCATTTACAACTGAGACCTGGCCAAGATAAAGCAAAGCAGTGCAACACAAACAACAACACAGAGTTACACATGGAATAACAAACATACAGTCAATAATACAATAGAGAAGGTCTATGTACAGTGGGTGCAAATGAGGTAGGATAAGGGAGGCAATGAATAGGCCATAGTGGCTAAATAATTACAATATAGCAATTAAACACTGGAATGATAAATGTGCAAAAGATGAGTGTGCAAGTAGAGATACTGGGGTGCAAAGGAGCAGAATAAATCAAATAAATAACAGTAGCGGGATGAGGTAGTTGGATGGGCTATTTACAGATGGGCTATTTACAGATGGGCTATGGTGCAGTGATCTGATAGCTGGTGCTTAAAGCTAGTGATGGAGATATGAGTCTCCAGCTTCAGAGATTTTTGCAGTTCGTTCCAGTCATTGGCAGCAGAGAACTGGAAGGAAATGCGGCTGAAGGAGGAATTGGCTTTGGGGGTGACCAGTGAAATATACCTGCTGGCGCACGTGCTCCGGGTGGGTGCTGCTATGTTGACCAGTGAGCTGAGATAAGGCGGGGCTTTACCTAGCAAAGACTTATAGATGACCTGGAGCCAGTGGGTTTGGCGATGAATATGAAGCGAGGGCCAGCCAACGATAGCATTCAGGTCGCAGTGGTGGGTAGTATATGGGGCTTTGGTGACAAAACGGATGGCACTGTGATAGACTGCATCCAATTTGCTGAGTAGAGTTTTGGAGGCTATTTTGTAAATGACATCGCCAAAGTCAAGGATATGGAGGTTAGTCAGTTTTATGAGGGTATGTTTGATGCTTTGTTGCGAAATAGGAAGCTGATTCTAGATTTAATTTTGGATTGGAGATGCTTAATGTGAGTCTGGAAGGAGAGTTTACAGTCTAACCAGACACCTAGGTATTTGTAGTTGTTCACATATTCTAAGTCAGAACCGTCCAGAGTAGTGATGCTGGACGGGCGGGCAGGTGTAGGAAGAATCTTGGTGATTCCAAACTTCTCGGAGCTCTACGCACAATTCCTTCGACCTCATGGCTTGGTTTTTGCTTTAACATGCACTGTGAACTGTGGGACCTTACATAGACAGGCCTTTCCCAAATCATGTCCAATCATTTTAATTTAACACAGGTGGACTCCAATGCAAGTTGTCGAAACATCTCAAGGATAATCAATGGAAACAGGATACACCTGAGCTCAAATTCGAGTCTCATAGCAAAGGGTCTGAATACTTATGTAAATATTATGTGTAGACTGATGAGGGGAAAAAATCAGTTTAAATATTTTAGAATAAGACTGTAATGTAACAAAATGTGGAAAAAGTCAAGGGGTCTGAAAACTTTCTGAAGACACTGTATATACTGTATTCTACTGTATATTAGTCAATGCCACTCCGACCATGCTCATCCTAATATTATATATTCCTTAATTCCATTGTTTTACTTTTAGATTTGTGTGTATTGTTGTGAATTGTTAGATACTACTTCACTGTTGGAGCTAGGAACACAAGCATTTCTCTACACCCGCAGTAACATCTGCTAAATACGGGTATGTGACCAATAACATTAAAACATTTTTATTTGATTTATGTCCTTTTACAGCTCATTGAGTGCGGTCTTAGTGCCAGCATCGGTTTGTAACGGTAAATGGACAGTTACAACAAAAATATAGATGAAAACTCTCTTGGTAAATAGTGTGGTCTACTCTACCTCAGGCGAGCAAAACCTTGAAACTTCTTTAATATTAGAGATTGCCCACCAGCTTTTATTGACAAATAGACACCGACCTTGATGCCCATGATTTTGGAATGAGGTGTTCGGCGAGCAGGTATCTACATACTTTTGGTCATGTAGTGTATGATGTGCCAACTAAAAGTGTAATTTTTTTCTATTCCAAACTTTGGGAGTATGGCTGAGATACATGGCTTAGGTCTGCTCAATGAAAGCCTATAGCATTAAACTTTGTGGCTAGTTGTGGGGTATATTATTATGGCACAGTGTGGGAGTGTGTTTCCTCCCTCTGGTGACAGAGGATAAAAGGAGATAACTAATAATGCTTCAAAGTAATGTTAAAGAGCTAAATCACAGGACTAGAGCAAATAGATGGCAACGTGCAAATTGTTGGTTGAGTGACTGTAGAATCCAGAGTTGTTCAGTAGGGCACCCACCATAGCAAAATAAAAAATGTCTGAGTTCTAATATGACTAAGTAATTCAGGTAAAGCAAAGGTAGCCTTTTGCATACCCTTTGGCTTGTTTGTATTCAGTGAGATGCCTTCTGGGTTGTACAATGCCCCCAGTACATTCCAGTGTCTAGTGGTACTCAATTTCATTACTTTTTCTGGCTACTGAACACGACCCTTTTGGATAATGCCCCAAGAACCACCAGTTGTCAGCAAGTGCCCTGTCTCTCAGTACCCACTGCCCAATCCGTACATGCATCTTGCTGCTCCTCAGTCAACTCAGCACCAGCTGAGAGTGGGGTGTTAGACCATGACCACACCAGACTCATGCATCCCAGCTGACAAGGTCTGGTTCCCAGAGTGTTTCTGGACAAACAGCAGTGGTGATCTAATCCCAAACGGCTGTTAGTACAGTGCATCATTTCCGAGGACAATCTGAAAACGCCCCATAGTAACCATCAAACAAGCTTATTCACTTGTAGGCATGCCAAATGGATACATGATGAGATATTCATGGTCCAAGCTTCAGTCATCCACTAAAATGACCATAATTGGTAATGATTCACAATGACAAAGGCAACACTTGCTCATCCACAAACGTATTGAAAGTTGTTGACCAATATTTAACACTTTTGCCAAGGTTCCAAGCAAGTCCTTTTAACACACAGATGTGATGCAGGGGAAATAGGGCCCTCTGTGTTTCAGTATGTCCGTTGAGAGGACAGTTGTACTGGGTTGAGAGAGCTTCGGTCAAGGCAGAGCTGTGGCTGCCTAGGCATAGAGCTCCTGTATATTTTGTACAATATTTAACACATGTTTTGTGTTTTTATTTTGTAGCATTTTATATTTAACTTTGTATGCAAGTTTCCAGTTTTATTAGTCGAATGTACTGGATACACATGGTATACATCGTCCAGCGAAATGCTTATTTGAAGGTTCCTTCTCGAGAATCCAACAACGACAAGAAATAATACAGTTTAAGAATATGAACATAAAGTAAATGGCTCAGCAGAATAAAATAAACATTTTACAGTAAGGCACAATTTATAGACCAATATTTACACATGTATTGGGGAAGGGGGATGGGGGCCGTGTATAAACTAAGCAGTATAATAAAAGTCTGGTAGCAGCAGTTGTGATGTGTGTGTAGCATAAATGTATATATGTGTGTGTGTGTACGTCTGTGTGTGCATGTGCTCCTAGGTGTAGAGAATCCATAGCAGGTGGTCAGTCCAATTCAAGTGTTCAGCAGTCTGATGGCTTGTTGGTAACAGACCTCATTCTCTGATACCGTCTACCCGACGGTAAGGGGGAGAACAGCTTGTGTCTGGGGTGTGGGGGGTCCTTGAAAATGCTGCGTGCCTTCCTCAGGCACCGTATCCAGTAAATGTCCTGGATGGTTGGGAGCAGGGTCCAAGTGATGTACTGGGCTGTCTTCACTACCCGCTGGAGGGCCTTGTGGTCGTGGATGGAGAAATTTACGTACCAGACCGTGATGCAACCGGTCAGGACGCTCTCGACGGTGCAGCGGTAGTATTTGGAGAACACCTGAGGCGACATGCCAAATTTCTTCAGCCGCCTTAGGAAGTAGAGACACTGTTGTGCCATCTTGACAAGAGTGGTAGCGTTGTTGGTCCAAGACAAGTCCACTGTGATGTGGACGCAGAGGAACTTAAAACTTGTAACTCTCAACCAGCTGGGTGCTACACTTAGGCCACGGTCCTGCAAACAAAAACGTATTGTTAGGACGTCCCTGGAATGTCACGAAAAGTGGTCAGGACGTTGTGGCATGGTCCCCTGGAGGTTTTGTCTAGTTCCCGGTTTATTCCAGGGACATCACCTGATGGTTGCAAAGAAATGATCTCCCCAACAACAAAAAGCATTCTACCCAGGGCACCCTAGTTTCATTATACACATCACCCCTAATTGCTGTTGCCAAGCCCATCAACATGATTGGTGAACCACTGAGCCATTCACAGCTCTTTGCCTTTTGGCAATGTTAGAGACACTCCCACACACACAGTGCTTATAACTTACACAATTAAATCATGTACTGTATGTCAAAGTCATATGTTAATGTATACAGTAATTAGTCTTCAGCATGTCCTCCACCTGAGATTTGAACACACAACCTCTTGATTCACAGCATTCTGAGCTTGTTTGTGTTAATGACGGACTTCACCTGTATTCCTACACTTTGCACTTGAAAGTGAATCTCAGCTCTGTTGATAATACGCTTAAGAAAAACAATATTTGTCAGGAGTAACGATACAACATTAATAGTATGCCCCACCAACACTAGACAACTATAAAGAAAACCCTCAAATTGCTGAAATAAATCAATTAAATCAATGCTGAGACTATAGTCAGATAAACTAATAACTAAAATATCAGTGCAGTTGGTACTATTGTACTAATCACATATATGTATTATAGGTAATGAATGTGTAGGGGACTTCTGAAAATGCTTCAGACTTTGTGGCGCAGCAGAGATATCAGTGGACCCCAAATCCAGAGACTGAGTTCAAATCCCAGGTGTGGTTATGTTGAAAATACTAAGTGATCATGTCAAATGTAATCATATTGTAATTGATTCAATATGTTTCGGATGAACAGCGTACTACTTACCTTAAAGCCCCTATACCATTTAATTACTTTACCTGTAATGGGTTGGGTCCTGACATGGTCCACAGTGATGTCCAGGTAACTTACAGGGAACTAGACAAAGGTCCCCCAGAGAATGTTCCCTTAGGACCATTACACAACATCCTAAGGACTAGTAAAATGAAAGGCCTGAAAATGTCCTGACATGGTCCTCAGTCCTGGTAACTTGCAAGGAACTAGACAAAGGTCCCCCTGAGAACATTCCCTTGGGACCATCACACCTCTTGACCATTGTGAAACGTCCTCTTGTGGTCATTGAAAGTTCCATGGATAACAAATAGGATCCTTTTTGTAACGTTCCCTAATGGACATCAAATACGTTATAACGTTATACTGCAACCATATTATAACGTTAACCATATTATAACGTATAACGACCTTTACTGAACACCATATTATGGTCCTGAGGTTAACGTAGTGTTTTAATGTTCTTAGAACGTTCTCAGAAAGTCAGTGGGATAACGTCTCGCTGAAACCCTTAAAGGGACCTTAATACCATACGTACGCCATCTAATGTCCTGAGGAAGTGTCCTGTTTGCTGGGTAGATATCTATGGAGGAGCGGCTACTACCGAGTAACTGTGAATGTCTGAAACAGCAGTGTGCCCTGGTGGAGAGACTGACTGACTTTCTCTTGGCTGTTACATCGATGACCCATCCGCTCAAGCTGACTGACCAACAGCAAGTCCATTGTACTCGCAATTCAGCTTGTTGATGCCAGTTGTACAATGTCTATTGAAGTAAAAACTCTCTCTCTCTCTCTCTCTCTCTCTCTCTCTCTCTCTCTCTCTCTCCTCCTCTCCCTCCATCTCTCTCTCTCCCTCCATCTCTCTCTCTCTCCTCCTCTCCCTCCATCTCTCTCTCTCTCCTCCTCTCCCTCCATCTCTCTCTCCCTCTCTCTCTCTCTCTCTCCTCCTCTCTCTCTCTCTCTCTCTCTCTCCTCTCCTCTCTCTCTCTCTCCTCTCTCTCTCTCTCTCTCTCTCTCTCTCTCTCTCTCTCTCTCTCTCTCCTGAGCGATGGTAGAGTTGGGGCAAGAGAATGTTTATCTGGCTGTGTTATCCTTCTGAAGTACTGGGTAGTGGTGGTGGAGGGGGACCAAGGAGACACTTTTGTTCCTCAAGAGTCTGCAGATGGCTATAATCCACTCCAAAAAGGGAACCAAAAATCAATCAAGACAAGGGTGGACATGGTGTCTGTGTGTGAGTGTGTGTGGAGGGAGGAGAGCGAGAAAGCCAGTATCCTGAGCTCTTTCATGTGTTTCCCAACAAAAATGGGCATTATAACGTAAGACAAGGAGACCTTTGTTCTTGCTATGCTTCAAAAGCAATGGATACATGAAATGAATAAGGGGGCATTATACACTGACTGTACTCACTGACTGTACTCACTGACTGTACTCACTGACTGTAACTCAATATTAGGAAGGTGTTCCTAAAGGCTGGACACTCAATATATAGGGAGTTCGTGATGCTATTCAAAGCAACACTTTCATATGGCCATACGAAGGGCAGCAAAGTTGTTTCAGGTGGGCATTTTTAAGATGACATCTGGTTTTAGGTAGCGTTGATTGAAAATAACTATAACTTCACTGAGATATGCATCTGTTAGTTGCTTGTTCTGTGTAGTATACATTGCTAAAATGATCATACATACAGTACATCAGTCATCCTTCTTTTTAAATGTTCCTACATTTTTGTCATTAGTATTTGTGTTGGTCATTTCTCTGTGCTCTAATGATGTTGACATGTAAGATATTTTGAGTGGCTGTCTCCTTAGGAACACCTGGTGTCAAATATTCCACTGTGGACTGATTTGTAGCAGCCTGATTTTTTTCCCCCCATGTGTTTTCCCTATCTCTTGCTTTGTTTTTCCACCACCCTGACTCCCCCATGTTTAATGCCATACAACTCTCCTTCCGCGGCCTCCAACTGCTCTTAAATGCAAGTAAAACTAAATCCATGCTCTTCAACCGATCGCTGCCTGCCTGCCCAGCATCATTACTCTGGACGGTTCTGACTTAGAATATGTGGACAACTACAAATACCTAGGTGTCTGGTTAGACTGTAAACTCTTCTTCCAGACTCACATTAAGCATCTCCAATCCAAAATGAAATCTAGAATCGGCTTCTTATTTCGCAAAAAAGCATCCTTCACTCAAGCTGCCAAACATACCCTCGTAAAATTAACCATCCTACCGACCCTCGACTTAGGCGATGTCATTTACAAAATAGCCTCCAACACTCTACTCAACAAATTGGATGCAGTCTATCACAGTGCCATCCGCTTTGTCACCAAAGCCCCATATACTACCCACCACTGCGACCTGTATGCTCTCCTTGGCTGGCCCTCTCTTCATATTCGTCGCCAAACCCATTGGCTTCATGTCATCTACAAGTCTCTGAAAGGTAGAGCCACACCTTATCTCAGCTCACTGGTCACCATAGCAGCACCCACCCGTAGCACGGGCTCCAGCAGGTATATCTCTCTTGTTAGCCCCAAAGCCAATTCCTCCTTCAGCCGCCTTTCCTTCCAGTTCTCTGCTGCCAATGACTGGAATGAATTGCAAAAATCACTGAAGTTGGAGACTCATATGTCCCTTACTAGCTTCAAGCACCAGCTGTCTGAGCAGCTCACAGATCACTGCACCTGTACATAGCCCATCTGTAAATAGCCCAACCAACTCCCGCATCCCTGTATCTCTACTTGCACATTCGTCTTCTGCACATCAATCATTCTAGTGTCTAATTGCTATATTGTAATTACTTCTCCACCATGGCCTATTTATTGCCTTTACCTCCCTTTTCTTACCTCACTTGCACACACTGTATATAGATTTTCTTCAACTGTATTATTGACTGTATGTTTTGTCTATTCCATGTGTAACTCTGTGTTGTTGTATGTGTCAAACTGCTTTGCTTTATACTTGGCCAGGTCGCAGTTGTAAATGAGAACTTGTTCTCAACTTGCCTACCTGGCTAAATGAAGGTGAAAAAAATAAATATATAATAATAAATGGTGGTACAAATGGGCTAATATCGGAAACCCTGAACAAAAATCTTACGTAATTGCGTCAGATGCTCGATTAAGGGGGAGATGTTAAAAGAAATATACTAATGCAACTTGTGAAGTCTCCACCACCCGAAATGGAAACTCTCTGCTAGTTTCAGGAAAGTCTATGGGCCAAATGTCCCCTGTCCTTCCAAAAAATTCGGAAGAGGGGAGCACCTGGGAAATGATCACTGATGAAAAATCAGTGTGCCGGACCAAAATTCCTCGTTCGTCGTTGCATCCTACAGTCTGTTGACAGACGCTACCACCATTAATATTATGTGTGTCTGTCCGCAAGAGATTACAGTAACACTTTATTTGACACCTAGCATCATAAGACGTCATGACACAGTCATAACCTACATCTGAGTGTCAAAACCCACAAAACCTATCACACAAGGCAAATCATTCCATTACACCAGTGGTTCCCAAACTTTTTATAGTTCTGTACCTCTTCAAACATTCAACCTCCAGCTGCGTACCCCCTCTATAACACCAGGGTCAGCGCACTCTCAATTGTTGTTTTTTGCCATTATTGTAAGCCTGCCACACACACACACTATACAATACATTTATTAAACATAAGAATGAGTGTGACTTTTTGTCACAACCCGGCTCATGGGAAGTGACAAAGAGCTCTTATAGGACCAGGGCACAAATAATAATATAATAATAATCAATAATTTTGCTCTTTATTTAACCATTTTACATATAAAACCTTATTTGTTAATCAAAAATCGTGAATAACTCACCACAGGTTAATGAGAAAGGTGTGCTTGAAAGGATTCACATAACTCTGCAATGTTGGGTTGTATTGGAGTGAGTCTCAGTCGTAAATCCTTTTCCACACACAGTCTGTGCCTGTATTTAGTTTTCATGCTAGTGAGGGCCGAGAATCCACTTTCACATAGGTACATGGTTGCATAGGGTAGTGTCTTAACAGCACGATTTGCCAAGACAGGATACTCTGAGCGCAGCCCAATCTAGAAATCTGGCAGTGGCTTCTGATTAAATTCAATTTTCACAGAACCGCTTGTTGCAATTTTGAAGAGGCTCTCTTGTTCAGATATCGGTAAGTGGACTGGAGGCAGGGCATGAAAGGGATAATGATTCCAGTTGTTTGTGTCATCCGTTTCAGGAAAGTGCCTGTGTATTTGCGCACCCAACTCACTCAGGTGCTTCGCTATATCACATTTGACATTGTCCGTAAGCTTGAGTTCATTTGCACACAAGAAATCATACAATGAAAGACCTGTGTGTTATCCTTGTTAATGCAGACAGAGAAGAGCTCCAACTTCTTAATCATAGCCTCAATTTTGTCCCGTACATTGAATATAGCTGCGGAGAGTCCCTGTAATCCTAGATTCAAATCATTCAGGTGAAAAACGTAACCCATATAGGCCAGTCATGTGAGAAACTCGTCATCATGCAAGAGGTCAGACAAGTGAAAATGATGGCCAGTAAACAAAACTTTAAGCTCGTCTCTCAATTTAAAAAAAACGTGTCAATACCTTGCCCCTTGCCCCTTGATAACCAGCACTCTTCTGTATGTTGTAAAAGCGTTACATGGTCGCTGCCCATATCATTGCATAATGTAGAAAATACACGAGAGTTCAGGGGCCTTGCTTTAACAAAGGTAACCATTTTCACTGTAGTGTCAAAACGTCTTTCAAGCTGTTAGGCATTCCCCTTGGCAGCAAGATCCTCTTGGTGGATGCTGCAGTGTACCCGAGTGGCGTCTCGGGGAGCAACAGCTTTCACGCCCATTACCACTCCGCTATGTCTCCCTGTCATGGCTTTTGCGCCATCAGTACAGATACCAACATGAGCAGCAACTACGTTTGACTACATACGGACTAGTTAGTGGAAATCCCCTGAGAGAGTAACGGTTAATGTGATTGGATGTTAATTGTTTGACTCGGCGACCTGTATTTGACATTGTGTTGTTATTTTGCTAAATACTACATGGTTTCATTTGATTTTTGACAGTGAAACAAGGTTAATCAGAAAAGAAAAAAAAACTCACCCAGTAGCCCTGTTGGAAAATATAAATGGACTGTTTGAAAATGTGAAGATATATAAAAAAAAAATTGGCGTACCCCCGACGGTATTGTGCTTACCCCTGCAGGTGTTCCCCAGTTTGGCAATACCTGCATTACATCAGAGCCTACTTCAACTCTATGATTATATTATATAACATTTTCTGAAATGTACGGTATTAAAGTATCATTGTAATTGCGTACACATTGATGTCCGACATGTACCTTCCCCAATGCTCTGTTGCTGATGACTGGGATGAATGCTGGAGCAAATTTCAGGAGCAAGCCCTACTTCCCAACCTGAGCACTTCGTTACAGCACCTCTGGTCTCTTGGCCCTCCCACCCAACCCAGGTCAAGCTCTTCTCTGATGCCCTGCCCATCTTTCAAAACATCGGAAACCCTACCTCTTTGTGGAGCATCTTAAATAATTCTCACGGCACCTCCGATACTTCTCATTTCCTGATAGCACTGACTTTGCTGATAAATACTTTGAAGGAGGGAAAATGTACTTGACACGATTCTGATGTGTTGTTCTCTCAGCTACGTATCCAACTTAAGATGAATGTGCTAATTGTATGTCGCTCTGGATAAGAGAGTCTGATAAATGACACAAATTTGAAAATGTAACTCTAAATCATATTATTTCTTCAAATGTGTTTTCCCTGCCAAGAAGTGTCCTTTCGTTTGTTACTGTAGCCTCCCATAAGGTCGTCAGAGATGTATTACTTTTTCTGATAAATATAAGTAAAGATCAGAAATCAGAATAGAGTACGCTACAATGCAGTGACACCACTAAAGAAAGCTGAAAACTAAAACTTCATCCCAAATATGTGACCCAATTCAGGAAACTGGGCGTATGTTGCAAGTCACGACTTCACAGGAGAGCCATTTGAACAAAAATATATATTTTTACCAAAATGCCTTTTTTGGCAGAAATGCCTTCTGGAACATGTAAACTTTCAAGTGCCTTATTAACAAACTTGTATGTCATCTGTAAATACTAATAACATTGTTAAATTACGAGACTTGTTGGTTAAGCCACAGAAAAAGTGAGCAACCTTCCTACTAGCCATGATTGGCTGAGATAATGAGTGGGCTGGACATGCCAAGAGAGGAGTTTGGATTGGTCTGCCATAGAAGTTTGTCCGTCTGTGTTGGTAATCCTGTCGAACGCATCTTTAAAAAAATGTATATTGTGTAGTGGAGCTGCACAAGTGTTGCTCTCCACTTTCTGGAGGATCAAGTTTTGAAATCAGTGGAATTAGAGTATGATAGCTAAAGAGATGGAGAAAACAGCTGTCTCTGGATTACATCTTCAAACTAAGGGCAACCGTGGCATATCATTCCTAACAGGGAGACGTGTCCATGCACGATGATGTATACAGGTAAGATAGTCTAGCGATAGCTAGCTACATTTTCAGATATTCCACGTTTTCTAATTTTGACAGAAAGTGGTTTCATTTCAAGCTAAAGTGTACTGTTAGCTAGCTAGCTAACGTTAGCTGGCTGGCTTCCTAGCTAATGTTACTATTAGTTTCCCAGAGCCGTTTGCTGTTCTAGTTAGAGCCTAGCTAACATTGAACATGGTTGGTTGGCTCCCAGCACTGAGGCATTTCGACACTGTTCATTGTTGTTTAATTAGCTAACGTTAGCTGGCTGGCTGGCTAACATGTCAGAGCAAAAACCAAGCCATGAGGTCGAAGGAATTGTCTGTAGCAGTTAGAGACAGGATTGTGCCGAGGCACAAATCTGGGGAAGGGTACCAAAACATTTCTGCAGCATTGAAGGTCCCCAAGAACACAGTGGCCTTTACTGAAAGGCACCAGTGGTGTAAAGCACTTAAGTAAAAATATTTTAAAGTACTACTTAAGTCGTTTTTGTGGCTCAGCGGTCTAAGGCATTGCATCTCAGTGCATGAGGCATCACTACAGTCCCTGGTTCGAAACCAGGCTTTATCATCCGGCCGTGATTGGGAGTCCCATAGGGCGGGGCACAATTGGCCAAGCATCATCCGGGTTTGGCTGGGGTAGGCCGTCATTGTAAATAAGAATTTCTTCTTAAATTACTTGCCTAGTTAAATAAGGGTTACATTTAAAAACAATCATGTCTGGAGGAAACCTGGCACCAACCCTACGGTGAAACATGTTGGTGGAAGCATTATGCTGTGGGAATGTTTTTCAGCGACTGGGAGACTAGACAGGTTTGAGGGAAAGATGAGCAGAGAAAGCCTTCATGAAAACCTGCTCCAGAGCGCACAGGACCTCAGACTGGGGCGAAGGTTCACCTTCCAACAGGACAACGATCCCTAAGCACACAGCCAAGATGATGCAGGAGCGGTTTTGGGACAACTCTCTGTACATTATGTCCTTGAGTGGCCCAGCCAGAGCCTGGACTTGAACCAGATCAAACATCTCTGGAGAGACCTGAAAATAGCTGTGCAGCGACGATCCCCATCCAACCTGACAGAGCTTGAGAGGATCTGCAGAGATGAATGGGAGAAACTCCCCAAATACAGTGGTGCCAAGCTTGTAGCGTCATACCCAAGAAGACGAGGCTGTAATTGCTGCCAAAAGGTGCTACAACACAGTATTAAGTAAAGGGTCTAAATACTTACAGTACCAGTCAAAAGTTTGGACACACCAGGGTTTTTCTTTATTTTGACTATTTTCTACATTGTGTAATTGTAGTGAAGACATCAAAACTATGAAATAACACACATGGAATCATGTAGTAACCAGAGAAGTGTGAAACAAATCAAAATATATTTTATATTTGAGATTCTTCAAAGTAGCCACCCTTTGCCTTGATGACAGCTTTGCACACTCTTGGCATTCTCTCAACCAGCTTCATGAGGGAGTCTCCTGGAATGCATTTCAATTAACAGGTGTGCCTTGTTAAAAGTTAATTTGTGGGATTTCTTTCCTTCTTAATGCGTTTGAGCCAATCAGTTATGACAAAGTAGGGGTGGTATCAGTGGAGGCTCCTTAGAGGAGGAAGGGGAGGACCATCCTGCTCAGTGAATTTCATAAAACTAAAAATGGTAAAACATTGAAAAAGTGACCATTTTTAGATAAAACTATACCAAATATATTGACATCACTAAATAATTGATTAAAAGACACTGTTTTGCAATGAAGGTCTACAGTAGCCTCAACAGCACTCTGTAGGGTAGCACCATTGTGTATCCTTAGGACAGCTAGCTTCCGTCCTCCTCTTGGTACATTGCCTTCAATACACAACCTAGGAGGCTCTTGGTTCTCACCCCCTTCCATAGACTTACACAGTAATTATGACAATTTCCGGAGGACACCAAACACCCGGCTCAAACATAGGGATGCTATGTAAGCTAGCTGGATATGACTATCCAACACAACACTGGAACTCTTCCAAGTCAAGGTAAGCTTTTGGTTTTATTAATTTATTGCCACCGGGGCCTCTCCGGTGTAACTGCTTACTGACTATACACTGTAAGGTTACTGCATGATTGTAGTGGGTCTACCAACACATTAGTTCTATTAGCTACAGTAGGGCAAATCGTGCCACCAATTGTGCAAGTTCTCCAACTTAAAAAGATGAGAGAGGCCTGTAATTTTCATCATAGCTACACTTCAACTATGACAGACAAAATGAGGAGAAAAAAACCCAGAAAATCACATTGTAGGATTTTTAATGAATTTATTTGCAAATTATGGTGGGAAAAAGTTTATCTCAATACTTTTTTATATACCCTTTGTTGGCAATGACAGAGGTTAATTGTTTTCTGTAAGTCTTCACAAGGTTTTCACACACTGTTGCTGGTATTTTGGCCTATTCCTCCATGCAGATCTCCTCTAGAGCAGTGATGTTTTGGGGCTGTTGCTTGGCAACACAGACTTTCAACTCCCTCCAAAGATTTTCTATGGGGTTGAGATCTGGAGACTGGCTAGGCCACTCCAGGACCTTGAAATGCTTCTTACGAAGCCACTCCTTCGTTGCCCGGGCGGTGTGTTTGGGATCATTGTCATGCTGAAAGACCGAACCATGTTTCATCTTCAATGCCCTTGCTGATGGAAGGAGGTTTTCACTCAAAATCTCACGATACATGGCCCCATTCATTCTTTCCTTTACACGGATCAGTCGTCCTGGTCCCTTTACAGAAAAACAGCCCCAAAGCATGATGTTTCCACCCCCATGCTTCACAGTAGGTATGGTGTTCTTTGGATGCAACTCAGCATTCTTTGTCCTCCAAACACGACGAGTTGCGTTTTTACCAAAAAGTAATATTTTGGTTTCATCTTACCATATGACATTCTCCCAATCTTCTTCTGGATCATCCAATGCTCTCTAGCAAACTTCAGACGGGCCTGGACATGTACTGGCTTAAGCAGGGGGACACATCTGGCACTGCAGGATTTGAATCCCTGGCTGCGTAGTGTGTTACTGATGGTAGGCTTTGTTACTTTGATCCCAGCTCTCTGCAGGTCATTCACTAGGTTGCCCCGTGTGGTTCTGGGATTTTTGCTCACCGTTCTTGTGATAATTTTGACCCCACGGGGTGAGATCTTGTGTGGAGCCCCAGATCGAGGGAGATTATCAGTGGTCTTGTATGTCTTCCATTTCCTAATAATTGCTCCCACAGTTGATTTCTTCAAACCAAGCTGCTTACCTATTGCAGATTCAGTCTTCCCAGCCTGGTGCAGGTCTACAATTTTGTTTCTGGTGTCCTTTGACTGCTCTTTGGTCTTGGCCATAGTGGAGTTTGGAGTGTGACTGTTTGAGGTTGTAGACAGGTGTCTTTTATACTGATAACAAGTTCAAACAGGGGCCATCAATACAGGTAACGAGTGGAGGACAGAGAAGCCTCTTAAAGAAGAAGTTACAGGTCTGTGAGAACCAGAAATCTTGCTTGTTTGTTGGTGACCAAATACTTATTTTCCACCATAATTTGCAAATAAATTCATTAAAAATCCTACAATGTGAATCTCTGGATTTTTTTCTCATTTTGTCTGTCATAGTTGGAGTGTACCTATGATGAAAAGTGGGAGAACTTGCACAATTGGTGGCTGACTAAATACTTTTTTGCCCCACTGTATGTTGACTTAGGATGTTACTTTAGCAAATATGGGGTCATCGATGAAAGCTTCTTAGACGGAAGCAAACAAAACAGGGATAAAAATACCTGAATTTCTCCAATAGAAACTCGTTTGCAACTGTTGGACTGAGGATTACATCCTAGATAAGCTATACTCAGGCAAGAGTGTGCAAGGCGGTATCATATGTGTCACTGTCTGTCATCTTAAACGTTTCTCTCGACCTGTGTGCACCTACGTTGTAAACTTTCATTCATAGGTTAGGTTATAATAACCTCATGACCGCCACTGGGTGGTATACAGGACGTAGCCGTATTTGGTAAATAACCAAGTCCATATTATGGCAAGGACAGCTCAAATAAGCAAAGAGAAACGACAGTCCATCATTCCTTTATTAAGACGTTAAGGTCAGTGGTAGCACTAAGTATACATGTATATTTCAGCAAAACCATGGAGGACTACAATAATATTCTTGTGAAAAAACAAACTTTGGTTCCAAAATATGGACATTTATAGAATCTGTCACAGAAAATGTGTTGTTTTTGTAAGGGTAATAATATACGCCAGATAGGCCTATCACGTACATGACCATAGGTCAGTCATAAGTCCCAAAGAGTGTGTTTTGTCCTGCTCCTACCTTCATCCCAGTCATCAGTGACAGAGCATTGGGCTAGTCACGTTTGACATCAATGTGTGTACAATGACAGTGGTAATACAATTGTTATCTAACAGACGTTAGGTAATACATTCTAAGTACATTAGACTACATTCAGCATTTTTGGGCTTTATCACCAATAGTTACAAAAAATATATAGAAGTAGTATTCAATTGGTATTATAATGCTGCAAATATTGTTTCCACTAATATTACTCCACAAGGCCAATGCATTAGTCACCCGAATACTCCTCTCATGTCCTTGTTTTTCCTATCTGCCTGACGTCAGCCCAGGCTGCTGGATGCCATGCTAAGCCCCAGGCTGAAAATCTATCCAGTATCCACTCCACCCGAAAACACACCTGTCCCTGCTCTGCACTAAAACCTAGCAATTAACTACCAGGGTTGTGTTTTTCTTCACACAAAACTCAACATAGTGCCTGTTGTACAAAGGAGAGAAACTACCCTGAGAGAATGTTTAACCCTCTCCAAACTCCCTCTCTCTCTCTTTCTCTATTTCTGCCACTTGTTCCTATGCCCCCCCCCCCTTTCCCTATTCTCTCTCACTTTCCAGAGAGAGGTTGTTTCAGGTTACCTCCCGTGGGACATGATGCACTGTCTCTGTTGTTCACATTGTTCCTGCCCGGGTCGAGAGGGCAAGAAAGGAGGCAAGAACGAAACTGCCAGTCATGTTTGTTTTTGTTACTTTACCTGCCAGTATCTCCCCCCTCTCCTTTCTCTTTCTCAGTAAGGCCTTGGATTCGTCGACAGCAAAGTCTAGCTCCGTTTTGCCTCGAGCCATGATATAATGATTTGATATTCGATATGCATCATTCTCTTTGTAAAAGGATTTGGGAAGTAACTTAATGCATTTATTAATGTCACTAGATATGAACTGCAATAAATGAATAGCTTTAATAATTATATCAACAGAGTCGATGGAATGTGAGGAGTTACATTGAGTAGGGTCGGTACTTTTAGAGGAATAATGGATTCAGTGCTTTTAAAGTTAGAATCCGAGGAGGTGAGAGGGAGAGAAACTGTGACTAGCCACTGCCATTTGACCATGTGTTGACAGTGTGGTGGCATGTTATTCTAACAGAGTGCACTCATACATGTAGAGCAGCCGGCTCTGGCCTGCTGTATCTCCTATGTGTTAGGGAGCTCCCGGTCCCCTAACATTCCCCTAGCCTTCCCTGTCCGTCCCTCTGCTCTCATTCCAGGGAAACATGTGCGCTGGAATTCACTTCCAATTAAGACCGGGATTAGCCGGGCCACTGTGGGAACAGGGCAGAGTGTGGGAACGCTGTGCGGAGGGGCTGCCTGTCCCCCTCTCTTTCTCGCCCTCTCTCTCCCACTCTCTCTCTCTCAGTGCCCTTTCTCTGTCTATCCTTGTCTGTCACTCACGGACGTCTATCTCGTCATCAAATTTTTTCAAAACCCATCTTTCTTTTATTGTCGCAAATAGTTCTTCCCCTCCATCATTCTATAATACTGTAGACCCCCCCTCCCTCCTTTTTCTCACCCCTTTATTTTCCCTTTCCCTTGCTTCTCTCTCACGTCTCTCCACAGCTTTCATGCTTTATTCTCTCAGAAGTGCACCAGCTCCCCAGTCCCCCCCTTCTCCCTCTCTAGATCACATTGAAAGGCTATCTGGAGGGGTGCTGGAGACACATGAATGGCTCAAGCTGTAGGGTTGAAAGAGGGAGAGAAGGTGCCTCAAAAAGTGAGTTGCTTTATCTTAATTCTGACAGAGCAAGAAGTTGAAATTAACAAATTCAAACATTCAATACGGCTTTACTGAATTTTTACACTAAATTAAACTGCAATTTATTATTTGTGATGGAAAGCACAGGCATAATAAGCCAGAACTCCAGATTTTGTTTTAATTTAGATTGTGTCTAATATTCATTTGATGAATATGTATTTGGGAAACATCCATAGGAATGCACTCAATGAACTTGTCGTCCCCACTGACCTTGTCCTTCTCTTCTATCTCGTGATTTCCCAGTCATTATCACACTGAATTCCTCTCTCAACACCTCTGCTACATTCCTCCTCTCCATTGTCACCTTCACTACCACACTCCCAATCATTCTCCTTTTCCTGGTGTTCCCCCAAATCCCTTCCCTCTCCACTCCTCCACACAAGGCTTGTCTGTTCCACTTATGATGCGAGCGTCCAGGCCCCGGCTCACACGCACTCCCCGCACACACGCACGCACACACCAACACAGCCCTGTTCTCATTAAGCCCGTATCAATTAGGCGTCAGCCCCCTAAAACAAAGAGCCTCTTTACGAGTGGCCTGGCGGCCCACGGCCGGGCCGTGTGAGGTGCTTCCTTTCCAGTGCTACAGTACACCCTGCTTCCCATCCTCATTCATCCTCGTTTTTTTCCACTGGAGCTGTCTCTGACCTGTCTGGCTCCTAAGCATCTAGTTAGCATATTTAACCTAAAAAGGCCCACATGAACATACTGTATCTAACTGTATTTGTAAAGTTATTATGGTGAAATATAGTGTTGGATTCATTTGAGGGATGGTAACCCATTAGAGTTGGTTGACTAGAAAAGAAAACCTTAAAACCAATTTTTTCTCTTTTCATTTCCTTATTGACTGTACACTACGAAGCTCCTTGTTTGCAGAGGCCTCAGCAGCACAGTGCAGTACTTAGCCCTCTGCCTTTGTTGGCTCACCCTTAGCCAGCAACCTGGTTTTGATTTTCCCACAGATCTGCCGGTGAGAGAGGAGTATCGTCCCCTCTTTGGCACAGTGACTATGTTGGCACTGACCCAGCCTGTACCCCCTCCTCTCACACCCCTCTTTATTCCCAGGGGTCCTAGGAGTGTAATACATTACTAACAAAATTCCACTTCCCATTCCCCTCTCCATTCCCCCCTCTCCCAACTCCCACAGTTGGCATGCCCCCTAAAATAGGGATTGGGGCCATGATATGACTCTCCCTCCTCTCCCTCTCGCATTCTCTAGCTCCATCTTTCCATCACTCCCTAGTTTGTTTTCTGTTTCAGTGTTGAGTCACTCTTAAGTCCTAACCAGCTGTTATTGATACAGATTCCACCATTCCACTTAGGCTGAAGAAGTGTTACGAAAACATTCACAGAACGCTGACCCTAATTTGATAATGTCAAGTTGAAAAGAGGCAGGTTGATTTGTCACCGCTGGTATGTCAGCTGTAGGGTCGATGGCATGAACATGTCAGCAGCCTTAGTTGTGTCAAGGCTGTGGAACGAACAAACGCACCAGGCCTTTCACTGTTAAAAGGATTTAGGGAGTATAGATTTGTGCCTCGTTCAAAAAAAAGCGCTGCCTATGTCATTAATACGAGCTTACATTCTCGAAGTGCCCGGGATCACCAGGGTCGCGGTTCTCGTCTGATCTCACCCTCAGAGGGACTGTATTCGCGGTTGTGTGTGTGTGTGTGTGTGTCTGGATAACTTGTAATGATATTATTCTCACCCGGGTGATCATTCATTGTCAGCACGCTTTCTTCTCCCCAGCTCGTAAAAATTGACATAAGCTTGACAAACATTCCTGCCATTTTCTTCTCAAGGCCAGAGTTCTTTGGGCCCTTTCTACAGGGAACCAGTGGCAGGAGCACCACCCTCTGGTGATAATGTATAGAGACAAATGAGTATTTAGTCAAATGCCATTTCCCAGCAATGTCAGCTGTTTTACTGCAGGCTATTATGGCTGTTTTATGGAGAAGGCCAAAGAGATGGAGAAGGGCAAAGAGATAGAGACTGAGACATCTCAGTGTGGCATTTTTAGAGGAGGCCCATGTACTGAGTAAGAGGAGCGGGTATTTATTGGCGAGTATTTATTGAATTTGCATCGGGGGCAATAAAATATCACACGTGATGAACCTTTTAGAGGAGAGACCGAAGCCCAATTTGTCTCCCTCTATTTACTCAGCTCCATTCCAAAACAGTGACAAACATCAAAATGTAGACGGATTTGAAGAGGGATTGAACGAGGAGATTCCTAGTAATCGTAAGTGATCAGACCAGATACAAGAAGAGAGCACTACAAACGAGCTAGCTTGAGCTCGATAATTTGTCCTGGGATATAAACATTGGGTTGTTATTTTAACCTGAAATGCAGAAGGTCCTTTACTCTGACAATTAATCCACACATAAAAGGGTAAACCAGGTTAGTTTCTAGTAATCTCTCCTCCTTCAGTCTTCTTCTTTGGACTTTATATGGCGGTTGGCAACCAACTTTAAGGTGCATAACCACCACCAACTGGACTGGAGTGTGGTCCTCAGTTCGTCATTCAATCACCCACATGGTAAATGCTCCTAAAAACCAATGAGGAGATGGAAGGGGCGGGACTTGCAGCACGTGACATATTTTAGCCCTGGCTATGCAGACGCTCGTTGACATGCTCGCGCAGTTTGGATGCAATGATTGAATAACAAGTATGTGTAAATGTATTTGGCAATGCTCACGCACATAATGCCAGCGGTGTGGTCAGCAAGTAACTAGCAAGCTAGCTTATTAGCTAACACACACTGTCGCCACAGCCTCCCATCTGCTGTGCGAGAGGCGTGGGCGAACGGAAGACAGTGTCCTTCGCCCCCATGTGTCAGGCACGTTTTTCTCTGGTACACATCAGGCAGGAGCGCCACCATGTACTGGCTAACTTTCAACCTAGCACATGGTGTCTCCCCAGCCGCCCGCCTGCTGTGCTATTGCGGGAGGAGACCGGTAACAGTATCCTTCACGCCCGCTTGTCGGGAACAGTTTTCCCGCAGTTCTTTTAACAACAGTGAATGCAGGTGTTCGGCAAGTTGGAGGGAAGGAAACTGTCTAGTGGTGTAGCTCCGACAAGCTGGCAAGGATGACTCTCGGAGGTGGGGGCGAAAACTCATAGTACTTTTATTTTCGTTTTGACTCACATTCAAAAGTGTCACAAGCATGAAGATGTCCAGAACTCATCAAATCAAATTAAATTTTATTTGTCACATACACATGGTTAGCAGATGTTAATGCGAGTGTAGCGAAATGCTTGTGCTTCTAGTTCCGACAATGCAGTAATAACCAACAAGTAATCTAGCTAACAATTCCAAAACTACTACCTTATAGACACAAGTGTAAGGGGATAAAAAATATGTACATAAAGATGTATGAATGAGTGATGGTACAGAGTGGCATAGGCAAGATACAGTAGATGGTATTGAGTACAGTATATACATATGAGATATATGAGATGAGTACGTAAACAAAGTGGCATAGTTCAAGTGGCTAGTGATACATATATTACATAAAGATGCAGTAGATGATATAGAGTACAGTATATACGTATACATATGAGATGAATAATGTAGGGTATGTAAACATTATATTAGGTAGCATTGTTAAAGTGGCTAGTGATATATTTTACATCATTTCCCATCAATTCCCATTATTAAAGTGGCTGGAGTTGAGTCAGTGTGTTGGCAGCAGCCACTCAATGTTAGTGGTGGTTAACAGTCTGATGGCCTTGAGATAGAAGCTGTTTTTCAGTCTCTCGGTCCCAGCTTTGATGCACCTGTACTAACCTCGCCTTCTGGATGATAGCGGGGTGAACAGGCAGTGGCTCGGGTGGTTGTTGTCCTTGATGATCTTTATGGCCTTCCTGTAACATCGGGTGGTGTAGGTGTCCTGGAGGGCAGGTAGTTTGCCGCCGGTGATGCGTTGTGCAGACCTCACTACCCTCTGGAGAGCCTTACGGTTGTGCGCGGAGCAGTTGCCGTACCAGGCGGTGATACAGCCCGACAGGATGCTCTCGATTGTGCATCTGTAGAAGTTTGTGAGTGCTTTTGGTGACAAGCCAAATTTCTTCAGCCTCCTGAGGTTGAAGAGGCACTACTGCGCCTTCTTCACGATGCTGTCTGTGATGTGTACGCCGAGGAACTTAAAACGTACCTCCCTCTCCACTACTGTTCCATCGATGTGGATAGGGGGGTGTTCCTTCAAGTCCACAATCATCTCCTTAGTTTTGTTGACGTTGAGTGTGATGTTATTTTCCTGACACCACACTCCGAGGGCCCTCACCTCCTCCCTGTAGGCCGTCTCGTTGTTGGTAATCAAGCCTACCACTGTTGTGTCGTCCGTAAACTTGATGATTGAGTTGGAGGCGTGCGTGGCCACGCAGTCGTGGGTGAACAGGGAGTGCAGGAACCAATGTGATGGGGGGGTTCAGGAAGGAACCAATGGAATGCAGGAATGCCCAAATGCAGGAACAATTTCTGGCTGCAGTCACACACTATTGGTATACTTTCGAAGTATTGGAATTAAGCCAAGATAGTAAATCTAAAGGAAATTTCAATGGAGAACTTGATCAAATGTCTTTGGAGGAGTTGGCAGAATACATTTTTTTCAGTGACATTTGCTGTATATGACCATTTCTGAAACACATTAACAATTGCGAATTGTTGTGGACCTGTAAAAGATCGTTTGAATTCAATAATGTTTTTGTATTTACTTTCTCCCGAACCTAAATATGCTGCACTGTCCGCAAATTCTGAAACAGTCTACTCTAAACTACAGTAGGCCTACTTACAGTGGTAGCCTATACACTTCAATGCAAAAGATCAACTGTCAGCAATGATTACATCAGCCAATGATTACATCTTGGTATTTAGCTACCTGTTTTTTAGTTATGAATAAGTCATCATATTTTCTCTATTCGCACAAGGCTACTTTTCTGAAGTTGGCGGGACGATAAGCACATTCTCACGGTCAAGTTGAGTTTTTATGAATGCCACCTTTAGCATGAAAACTGGCGTATGTTTTGGGGTATATTTTGTGTGTACCGGTATGTACGTTTATAAATGAGGCCCCAGGAGTTCATAATGAAGTACTTTAGTAGATCACTTACCATTCAGCCCCACTGCAACCTCCTGCAGCTGCTTCCCATGGCAGTATACTCGTAGACGCTCTGAACCGTTCCAGCTTCAGAGACACGTTGCCTCTTTCCCACTCCTGGGTGATCCGACTCAGTCTGCCCTTGTAGCCCCTCACCTCGGTCACCTGGCCCCTTGTAAAGACACTGTTTTCTTAAACCACCGGATTGTCATGGCAACAGCACTGATCTCAGGGGACAAGTGACTGGGGAGGGTGACCTCACGGTCAACATAAGTCTCCACCTTGCTTTGGGGGCTAAGTTTGGACTCATCTGTTTGGGGTAAGAGAAACATTATGGGTTATCTCTGTCACAAATACATGCAGACCATTGACAAGAATGTGCACACTTTGTAATCAAGCAAACTGTTTGTGAAATGCTTCTTTCTCGTGGTAAATTCATGCAAAAACAAATAGGCCTGAGACTGTAACGTGGTGATTTACCATGATCTCTGGCCATTTTCCCTACATAATAAAAACTTTGATCAGGGAATGATAATCAAGTAATAAAACCTGATTTTTATAAAATTATAGTGTGTTGTTGTTTATTCCTTATGCATTCCTCTATTCATTTATCCAATTACCTTTCTCAAGAACGTGTCTATTTTTGAAGGTGAAATATACAGACATTCACTTTTACCTTTACTGGTCTTCCTTAAGTATCTGTGGTGGTTCATTTCTTTACTATCAAATGAGGAGAGAGACACTGATCACACAAGTCAGAGTTGATATTTTTACTACCTTTTATGCAACAGGTTGAAATGATTCGATTTTTTATTTTATTTTTATTTATGTCACCTTTATTTAACCAGGTAGGCAAGTTGAGAACAAGTTCTCATTTACAATTGCGACCTGGCCAAGATAAAGCAAAGCAGTTCGACACATACAACGGCACAGAGTTACACATGGAGTAAAACAAACATACAGTCAATAATCCAGTATAAACAAGTCTATATACGATGTGAGCAAATGAGGTGCAATAAGGGAGGTAAAGGCAAAAAAAGGCCCATGGTGGCAAAGTAAATACAATATAGCAAGTAAAACACTGGAATGGTAGATTTGCAGTGGAAGAATGTGCAAAGTAGAAATAAAAATAATGGGGTGCAAAGGAGCAAAATAAATAAATAAAATAAATACAGTAGTGAAAGAGGTAGTTGTTTGGGCTAAATTATAGGTGGGCTATGTACAGGTGCAGTAATCTGTGAGCTGCTCTGACCGTTGGGTGGGCTATGTACAGGTGCAGTAATCTGTGAGCTGCTCTGACCGTTGGTGCTTATAGCTAGTGAGGGAGATATGTGTTTCCAGTTTCAGAGTTTTTATAGTTCGTTCCAGTCATTGGCAGCAGAGAACTGGAAGGAGAGGCGGCCAAAGAAAGACATTGTTTTTTTAGACCCCATCATAGCACTGGGGTCTTGTGAAGGTGGACCAAAGAGATATACATCTGCTGGAGCGCGTGCTACAGGTGGGTCTTATCTGATGCTATGGTGACCTGCAAATCAAGCTGAGTTCCTAATGGGGTTCTGACTTTACTAGCAGGGTCTTGTAGAAAACATGACATGGAGCCAGTGGGTTTGGCAGAGATTGTTCTAGGAGTATGAAGCCCCAATGAGGGCCAGCCAACGAGAGGGTACAGGTCGCAATGGTGGGTAATATATGGGGCTTTGGTGACAAAACGGATTGCACTGTGATAGACTGCATCCAATTTGTTGAGTAGGGTATTAGAGGCTATTTTGTAAATGACATCGCCGAAGTCGAGGATTGGTAGGATGGTCAGTTTTACAAGGGTATGTTTGGCAGCATGAGGGAAGGATGCTTTGCTGCGAAATAGGAAGCCAATTTTAGATTTAACTTTGGATTGGAGCTGTTTGATGTGGGTCTGGAAGGAGAGTTTACAGTCTAACCAGACACCTAGGTATTTGTAGTTGTCCACGTATTCTAAGTCAGAGCCGTCCAGAGTAGTGATGTTGGACAGGCGGGCAGGTGCAGGCAGCGATTGGTTGAAGAGCATGCATTTAGTTTTACTTGTATTTAAGAGCAATTGGAGGCCACGGAAGGAGAGTTGTATGGCATTGAAGCTTGCCTGGAGGGTTGTTAACACAGTGTCCAAAGAAGGGCCAGAAGTATACAGAATGGTGTCGTCTGCATAGAGGTGGATCAGACAGAGACTCACCAGCAGCAAGAGCGACATCATTGATGTATACAGAGAAGAGAGTCGGTCCAAGAATTGAACCCTGTGGCACCCCCATAGAGACTGCGAGAGGTCCGGACAGCAGACCCTCCTTTGGATTGGAGCTGTTTGATGTGGGTCTGGAAGGGATGTCTAACCAGACACCTAGGTATTTGTAGTTGTCCACGTATTCTAAGTCAGAGGTCCAGAGTAGTGATTTGACACACTGAACTCTATCAGAGAAGTAGTTGGTGAACCAGGCGAGGCAATCATTTGAGAAACCAAGGCTGTCAAGTCTGCCGATGAGGATGTGGTGATTGACAGATTCAAAAGCCTTGGCCAGATCAATGAATACGGCTGCACAGTAATGTTTCTTATTGATGGCGGTTAATATATCGTTTAGGACCTTGAGCGTGGCTGAGGTGCACCCATGACCAGCTCTGAAACCAGATTGCATAGCAGAGAAGGTATGGTGAGATTCGAAATGGTCGGTAATCTGTTTGTTGACTTGGATTTCGAAGACCTTAGAAAGGCATGGTAGGATAGATATAGGTCTGTAGCAGTTTGGGTCAAGAGTGTCTCCCCCTTTGAAGAGGGGGATGACCGCAGCTGCTTTCCAATCTTTGGGAATCTCAGATGACACGAAAGAGAGGTTGAACAGGCAAGTAATAGGGGTGGCAACAATTTCAGCAGATAATTTTAGAAAGAAATGGTCCAGATTGTCTAGGCCGGCTGATTTGTAGGGGTCCAGAATTTGCAACTCTTTCAGAACATCAGCTGACTGGATTTGGGAGAAGGAGAAATGGGGAAGGCTTGGGCGAGTTGCTGTGGGGGGTGCTGTGCTGTTGACCGGGGTAGGAGTAGCCAGGTGGAAAGCATGGCCAGCCGTAGAAAAATGCTTATTGAAATTCTCAATTATGGTGGATTTATCATTGGTGACAGTGTTTCCTATCTTCAGTGCAGTGGGCAGCTTGGAGGAGGTGTTCTTATTCTCCATGGACTTTACAGTGTCCCAGAACTTTTTTGAGTTAGTGTTGCAGGAAGTAAATTTCTGCTTGAAAAAGCTAGCCTTGGCTTGTCTAACTGCCTGTGTATAATGATTTCTAGCTTCCCTGAACAGCTGCATATCACGGAGGCTGTTCGATGCTAATGCAGAACGCCATAGGATGTTTTTGTGTTGGTTAAGGGCAGTCAGGTCTGGGGAGAACCAAGGGCTATATCTGTTCCTGGTTCTAAATTTCTTGAATGGGGCATGCTTATTTAAGATGGTTAGGAAAGCATTTAAAAAAATAACCAGGCATCCTCTACTGACGGGATGAGATCAATATCCTTCCAGGATACCCCGGCCAGGTCGATTAGAAAGGCCTGCTCGCTGAAGTGTTTCAGGGAGCGTTTGACAGTGATGAGTGGAGGTCGTTTGACCGCTGACCCATTACGGATGCAGGCAATGAGGCAGTGATCGCTGAGATCTTGGTTGAAGACAGCAGAGGTGTATTTAGAGGGGAAGTTGGTTAGGATGATATCTATGAGGGTGCCCGTGTTTAAGGCTTTGGGGAGGTACCTGGTAGGTTCATTGCTAATTTGTGTGAGATTGAGGGCATCAAGCTTAGATTGTAGGATGGCTGGGGTGTTAACTTCTTGAGTCGAGCCAACCCGGATCCGGTATCATGACTACAGCCTCAAGCCCATTACCATAACGCAACGTTAACTATTGATGAAAATCGCAAATGAAATGAAATCAATATGCTAGCTCTCATGTTTAGCCTTTTGTTAACAACACTAAATGCTAACTCAGATTTTCAAAAATATGCTTCTCTACCATAGCAAACTAGCATTTAGCGTTAGCATTTAGTGTTAGCATTTAGCATTAGCATTTAGCATTAGCATTAGCAGACAACATTTTCACAAAAACCAGCAAAAACATTCAATAAATAATTTACCTTTGAAGAACTTCGGATGTTTTCAATGAGGAGACTCTCAGTTAGATAGCAAATGTCCAGTTTTTCTTGAAAGATTTTTTGGGCTGGAGAAATCGGTCCGTTTGGTGCGTCACGTTTGGCTACCAAAAAAAAACTAAATTCAGTTATCCAAACGCCAAACTTTTTTCCAAATTAACTCCATAATATCGACTGAAACATGGCAAACTATGTTTTGTCACGGTGCTGACTTTTGCCCAATGCCTGCAGCAAAAGCCTCTACCCCGTCCTCTGGCTGGGCAGAGTACTTTGGGACTTTAGTTACTTCGGTGTAACAAGGGCCTTGCCGTGTGGCCCTACCAACCCTTCTATTTATTCGTAATGGCCCTTCGCGTGAGTTGGGTTTGTTCCTTCGTTCACGTTGTCACTCCCTTATTTTCCGGTCTAGTATGAGGCCTTGGATAGATATACTCCTATTTAAATATTCTTAAGCATTATGGATTCCTCCTATATTTCCTTACCCTCAAGATATCTTTACCTATGTATATATCAATACCTAATAACAACTCCTAGTAGTTATTATGCTCGTCAGCTAGTAGTCACTCGGAAACTAGTATTGGTTTATGTTTTGACTTTCTTAAAAATATATTGTTGTCCACACAATGAAATATTCTTTAGTGCAATCACTTTAACCTATAACCAGGGTCACTTTCTGTTCAGTGAGAGTGTCAAAGGCGTTTGCTCTCCAAATCGTTAATCTGGCCTAGTTGTCAAAGTTTCAAGCTTTTATTAAGTCACTCGGTTTTTTGTCTTATACACATCATTACAATTCAATGGTTATACAGTTTCTCAATACAACAATAATGCTCAATCAATCCTTAATGCTTTAAGCTATGCCAGATAATATTGCAAAACTTTAAATGCGTTAACACTTCTAACAATATTGACTAAATAGCAAAAATAGTTCAATTACCTTAAATGCTCAGCCCCTTGGTCACTTTCCCGTAATCGGTATTCTCGCAGCTATGACGCTAGATTCCGAATTCCAGTATCTTAATACACTTACAACTCTGAGTATGGACTCAATATATTGTAACTGGTATTTTGCTGTTTCCTTGTATTGCCAATCACATCTGTACCTGATGTCTCACTGACTGACCGCCACTTTGTCTGTATTCATGAGGTGTTTAGACCTCTGTGTTTCGTAGTCT
Organism: Oncorhynchus keta; assembly: GCF_023373465.1. Taxonomy (NCBI): domain Eukaryota; kingdom Metazoa; phylum Chordata; class Actinopteri; order Salmoniformes; family Salmonidae; genus Oncorhynchus; species Oncorhynchus keta. The sequence goes on from NC_068423.1 coordinate 10,160,664, forward strand.
CAGTCTCGGGGTCACCAAATTCAACCAAGTATATTCAGATAGTGATCCAATAAGTACATAGGCAAAATAATCCAATTCTCTAATATCGTTCTAGTCCAACAAAAAGAGTATAGTGCAATAGTAAATTTATCTGTGATGATTCTCCATATGAAGTCTGTCTCATATGTTAACGAGGATCATACTGTCTTATGATCTCTGTTCTCTTTATATACCTTTTTAAAGGGGAAGTTCCCACTGGTGCTGTAGACCTACGTAACCTTAGGCCTGTGTGTTAAACGGAAGCTTCCTATTATTACCATTTAAGGTCATGCACTACTGACTCTCACATTGCTGCTTCCGTGTTACTGTTGGCTGAGTCTACTCAATCATACCAGCTGGTTGTTTCTACCACTGGAGGTGGCGTAGGGGGTATGTTGAGCATCAGCTGGGAGAAGTCTATGATAGGTATCTCCTCTGCTTCCCCCCGTTGTCCAGTTTCTGCAGGTGCGGTCCATGGTTCCATGAGGTCCCGTGGATGTCCTGTGTTGTTGTCCCCATTGCTTGATGGAGTGGGCAGATTCTTTTCATCTCTTGTCACAGTTTAGAACCAATCCTCAAGGTGTTTTTCACATATCTCTTCAATGATGTATCGTTCCTGGAAGTATGAGTCTCCTTCTGTATCGCATGGTAAAATAATTGCCACTGGGAATTACGCACCAAATTAGACAAAGGACACCGGACGGCCCCCTGGCAAATGTATTCTCTTATGGCCAATCTTCCAATGATATGCCTACAAATACGACACAATGCCGCAGACATCTTGGACTAATGGCAGGGCACAGCCATATAAGGAGACCAGAGTAAAACAGAGCGTCAAAAATCCTGCTCATTTCCTGTTTGAGGTTTCATCTTGGTTTCGCCTGTAAAATCAGTTCTGGGGCACTCACAGATAATATCTTTGCGGTTTTGAAAACGTCAGAGTGTTTTCTTTCCAAAGCTGGCAATTATATGCATAGTCAAGCATCTTTTCGTGACAAAATATTGCGCTTAAAACGGGCACATTTTTTTTTTATCCAATAATCCCATAGGTTTTTTAATTTACATTTTTTTTTTTTTTAAATTTTACCTTCATTTAACCAGGCAAGTCAGTTAAGAAACATATTCTTATTTTCAATGACGGCCTGTTCAGGGGCAGAACGACAGATTTGTACCTTGTCAGCTCGGGGGTTTGAACTCGCAACCTTCCGGTTACTAGTCCAACGCTCTAACCACTAGGCTACGCTGCCGCCCCAGCAGAAGAGGTTAAGCATGTTCCAGTTTAGGTCGCCTAGCAGCGCGAGCTCTGAAGATAGATGGGGGGCAATCAGTTCACATATGGTGTCCAGAGCACAGCTGGGGGCAGAGGGTGGTCTATTGCAGGCGGCAAAGGTGAGAGACTTGTTTTTAGAGAGGTGGATTTTTAAAAGTAGAAGTTCAAATTGTTTGGGTACTCTGCAGGCTATCTTTTTTTGTTGTTGTTTAAAATAAAAAAAAAAGACCCATTTTTTCGCCCCAATTTCGTGGTATCCAATTGTTGTAGTAGCTACTATCTTGTATCATCGCTACAACTCCCATACGGGCTCGGGAGAGACGAAGGTTGAAAGTCATGCGTCCTCCGATACACAACCCAACCAGCCGTACTGCTTCTTAACACAGCGCGCATCCAACCCGGAAGCCAGCCGCACCAATGTGTCGTGCACCTGGCAACCTTGGTTAGCGCGCACTGTGCCCGGCCCGCCACAGGAGTCGCTGGTGCACGATGAGACAAGGACAGCCCTACCGACCAAGCCCTCCCTAACCCGGACGACGCTAGGCCAATTGTGCGTCGCCCCACGGACCTCCCGGTCGCGGCCGGTTACGTCAGAGTCTGGGCGCGAACCCAGGGACTATGATGGCACAGCTGGCGCTGCAGTACAGGGCCCTTAACCACTATGCCACCCAGGAGGCCCCCTGCAGGCTATCTTTGCAGTAGATTGCAACACCGCCCCCTTTGGCAGTTCTATCTTGTCTGAAAATGTTGTAGTTTGGGATGAAAATTTCAGAATTTTTGGTGGTCTTCCTAAGCCAGGATTCAGACACAGAGTGGCAGAGTGTGCTAAAGCAGTGAGTAAAACAAACTTAGGGAGGTGGCTTCTTATGTTAACATGCATGAAACCAAGGCTATTACGGTTACAGAAGTCATCAAAAGAGAGCACCTGGGGAATAGGAGTGGAGCTAGGCACTGCAGGGCCTGGATTCACCTCTACATCGCCAGAGGAGGAGTAGGATAAGGGTATGGCTAAAAGCAATAAGAATTGGTCGTCTAGAACGTCTGGAACAGAGAGTAAAAGGAGGTTTCTGGGGGCGATAAAATAGCTTCAAGGTATAATATACAGACAAAGGTATGGTAGGATGTGAATACAGTGGAGGTAAACCTAGGTATTGAGTGATGATGAGAGAGATATTGTCTCTAGAAACATCATTGAAACCAGGAGATGTCATCGCATGTGTGGGTGGTGGAACTAATAGGTTGGATAAGGTATAGTGAGCAGGACTAGAGGCTCTACAGTGAAATAAGCCAATAAACACTAACCAGAACAGCAATGGACAAGGCATATTGAAATTAATGAGAGGCATGCTTAGTCGAGTGATCAAAAGGGTCCAGTTAGTAGTGAGGTTGGTTTGGGTCACGGCGATTTAGACAGCTAGCCGGGCAATCGGTAGCAAGCTAGCATAGGATGGAGGTCTGTTATTAGCCACCTCGTGCGTTTCCGTCAGTAGGATTAGTGGGGTTCCGTGTGTCGTAGAGGGGATGAATCCAATTCGCAAAAAAAATACAAAAAAATAGATATAGTTATAGAGGCCCAAGAAGAAAAAAATGAAAAAAATAAATAATAATAAATTGTCCGATAGGTCTATTCAGATAGCAGCCGATAAGACAGCTAACGGTTAGCGGACTGCAGATGGGCGTTCAGGTAACGTCGCGACGGAGGAGCCAGCCGGATAACTCCCTCGGGTAGATAACGTCGGTAGTCCAGTTGTGAAGGCCCGGTGGGGCTCCGCGTTGGCAGTAAAACGGGTCCGGATAGGTTATTGTAGCCCAGGAGTGACTGATGGAACACTTCAGCTGGCAAGCTCCGGAATAATTGATGTTTGCTCCGGAATCGACGAAAGCCGATAGTCACACGGATAGCAGCTAGCGAGCTGCGAGATCCAGGTATCCAGAGTTAGCGCTTGAAATCCGGGGACATGGAGAGAAAAATAGGTCCGCTATGTTCCGGTCCAAGCCACGCCGTACAAAACTGGCGATAGATTTTCGAGCTAAAGGATAGCTGATGACCACAAACCGTGGTTAGCTGAATACTAACGATTAGCCAGTAAATAAGCTAACTAGCTGCTGATTAGCTTCTGGCTAGCTTCTGGATTAGCTTCTGGATTATTTTATGGTTAGCTTCTGGATTAGCTTCTGATTAGCTTCTGGTTAGCTTCTGATTAGCTTCTGGCTAGCTTCTGATTAGCTTCTGGCTAGCTTCTGGTTAGCTTCTATGGAGGATTACAGATTTGAGGTAAATAATATATATATTTTTTTAAATTTAAATATAAATTGGTGAAGCGGGTTGCATGAGAGTGTTTTGAAGATGAGTTTATGGAAAATAAAAATAAAATATATAAAAAGGTATGCAAAGAAAGTTGTAAATATATATATATATATACGGGACACGACAAGACGAGGACAAAAGACTTCTGAAGATTACTGGAAAGGAGTTAATGAAACACTATTATCTGATGTGTTTTGTGTAGGATTCTTCATTCCAGGGCTAATGGAAGTCCCCTACAGTATGTATGTTAAGGGAGACGTATGAGAACACGCCTCAAACAACTTTTATTAAATGGCTAGGATTAAATATCATTGATTCCTTAGGCTGAGAAATGTACTACATTTGCGACAGGAAAACGTATTACATTTAGAGGGGTGACAGGAACAATCTAAGGCGAAACAGCTATCACATATTTGTTGGACATTGGTACCAGGATAATTTTACATAATTATGGAAAAGAGAGACCATATGGGACTAAATTGTTAGACTCGGTGGCGAGATACATTTAGCTGTGTCTAAGGGTAGCGCATGCTAAATTAAACTCACATAAACATTGAGGTAGATTAAAACAAACTATTAATGATTTGAGGGAGTACAGTGGACCTATCATGATTTTCAGGTTTTGTTTGTAGTTAAAACTTTTGGCTTGCTGAATCGGTGTAGTAGAGTGAATGCTGACAAAAATGTTTTGTGTTTTTTTTCTGGGAAAATGGGGGTTTCATTGTCTCTCTTTGAAATGTTTCCCGGGGCTGTGATTTTGGGAAGAGTAGTGAGTGAGATTAAGGCCTTGAATTACCAAATTAAATCAGGCCTGGACACTTTTTGTTTGTTTTTACCTTAAGGTTTGCAAATACCCACACACAACACACTTGCTATGTCTATTTGTTGGTGTTTTTAAAATACTATGTTTGATTTGTGTGTTCTATTTCTTTTGGGTTTAATGAGTTTTCCATTTGTCTTAGTGCCAAGGTATCTTAAAGGGGCACACACTCACACACATGGAATTTTCAGAGTTTTAATTAAACACGTGAATTATTTTTGATAGACGTACTGGAAACCCGGGATACAACATGTATGAAATGTTTGATTTAATACGGATTTAAAATACTGATTTAAAGGTATTTTGTAATATTGATAATTATGATGAAGTTTGTAGTTCTTAGCCATATTTGTGCTTTGGACCAATGTGAAGAAGGAGAGGGCCTTTGACCAAGAGTAGGCTGCCTTAAGTCTATTTTCCTATGACCGTATGGGTACAATTATTTTTCTTTATGGAGTTCTTAAGGGTAATGATTTTAACTGTGCCCAAAATTGACTTAGACTTTTGGGGTATCAGGTTGATTACATACAATTATAGTAATTTAGATTAGGAATGCATTGAGATACTGATCTGTATTTATAATCATCGTCATTGAAAATAAGAATTTGTTCTTAACTGACTTGCCTAGTTAAATAAAGGTAAAATAAAAAATGTTGATGTGTGTTAAATTGAGGGATAGGACCAATTTGAATGACTGAGCAGTGTCATTCTAAATGTTGGTTGGATAATTAATTGGGGTTTTGATTATGATTTGGAAACTGAAGGAGTGATTTGAGTTTAGTATGTTAATAAATATATGCGTGAAGCAATTAATGTATTAGGGATTGATTGTTTTGATTGCTGTTATGAACTAAAGATGTTGACACTATTCTCAGCATGCGATGATGAGTGGAGAGGGTGAACTCTGATCCGGAGAGTAAAACTGATCCTAATCTATTTGATCTATAGGCATTGCCTTATAAATAGTGGAATCATAATGCTTGTCTTGGGTCATGTTCATTAGGCACCAATGGAATACATTTTACTTTAACCAGGAGTCACTACCTGGATTTGTCCAACAAGATATGATCATTTTTGTTTCTGGATGCTGATCCATTGGAGTGTGATAGATAACTAAAGCTTATTTAATTAAACTCCATTGTTGCAGGCACTGCATTTTGCATTACATATGTGCTTTTCACTGTCTATGAAGATATAGCTTTGAATCTCATAAACTGTATGCATCTTTTGCTTTTCTTCATGGGTTCGTACAGGAGACTGTGTATCATAACCTTCCCAGACAAATTGCTAGAATGCTTAGAATATGTATTGTAGGTTGAAATGGGAGACAGTGCTAATTTCTTGTAAGGTGTTATAGCAGCCGGGCCACATGCAGGAACCCATGCAATGAGTTATTGCTTTTATGCTTCTTGGTTTATGTAGAATGTATACATTTTCTACATGTGAATGAATGTTCTTAAATCTTGTAATTTTATTTTAAATTGAGAGGGTTCTCAAAATGGGGGATTATGGTGGAAAATTGCAAGATTGTTATAATAGATTTACGAATCTCCTGTCAGTGTTATCTCCCATAGGCCCATCCTCAGTAGAACACACAAAACACACACACACACAATAGTTATAAGAATACTCTATTATGTTGCATAAAACAACAATTTGATGCAATAAAAGCATTATAACATAATCTTGCAATTTTCCACCAGTCTCCCACCTAATGTAAGGATAGTTGATTCAAATCCAGAAAGTCACTACACCGTTTGTGAAAACCATACTGTGCACTTATAATCCTTTTATAAATAAATTCATACAGCATTTTCAAAGATCATCTGCAGCTGCATGCATGTGATAGATCTCCTTCAGTGTTGATTAACTATATTTTTTACCTTTACACTGGAACTTACAGTACAGGTGACTTCAGTAAACTATCTGCATGTTGGAATGATGTGTATAAACCCTGGATTGCAGATGCTATATAATGGCCGATGGTGGGTTTTGAAGCCACCAGCCGCCATTTTGGAATTCCCCAGAAGGAGCAGTCCTCCATAGGAACGAATAGAATTCTACAGTATTTTAATTAAATGTTTTTAAGTATTTATTAAAAACATATATTGAAGTATTTCTCTGTTGTAACATTAGTACTCTCTAAAACATATGCATTTTCATGTTCAATTCACTTAACATAAATGTATGCATTAAGGTGTCAAAACGAATGTCAACATGAATAAATGCATTTCTATAGCAGGTACCTACAAACAAATTTCACAAACATTTCTAAGTTAATTTCATTATAGTTACATGTGTTACATGTATTTATAAGTGCAGGTTTTCCATTATAACATGCAGCACAATCAAACCAAGAATATTGATACAATTTTCCCAGATACAGGAATGCAGTGGCTTCTGATGCACTGCCTGTCCCCCTATCTTCCCAACAATAGAGAGCAAGAGATGTTCTACTCTGGGTAACAAGTGTGCTGTGCCCTCACAATTAACCAATGTAGTACCTTGCCAAAATGTTACTGTACATTTGTTTTAACTTAACTATCAGACAATTTGCATAATTAATGCTGCCTCCATGTGTAAGAATGTAACAGACATGGCAGACCACTTGGAGGTTTGGAGCATGTTGGAGCCACAGAAAAGAGAGTAAATTGCAGAAAAAGTTAGTGTAGTTTATTTATAGTGAAATAATAAGCACTCATACAGTAGCTCTATAATCTTCTCTTGGTCTCCTTAATCTCTCTATGTGAAGGAGTTGCTTTTAACACTGGTTATCTAGACCCCATCTTAGCATTTCCAAACTAATCTAGTTGTCTTTATCCCATTCTCTCTCACAGAAGTGTCAGGTCAATTGTTCTTCTACTTGAGTACCGGCACCTCTTATATTGGTGTTTATATTGGCTCCAAATATAAAGAGTGAGTACTGACTCCTATTTTAATCCACTTCAAGCACCACATATGGCTGCTTTCTCACCCCACAACAATGTCTTCTCATCCAACCAATTATCCCTCCTGCCCCCCCTTGTTCTCTCTCTCTTTCTCCTCCTTGCTCTCCAATAACATGTATGTGTACGCTAAATATCAAAGTGGACATGCAGACCTCTTCTAAAAAATAATTGAATTTCAGTGAGATCTTTCAAATTTGGCCTCATCATATTACAGTCATGTTGAGGAAGTGAGGAACTGTTATTTTATAAATGATAATAAAAAGCAATATTGAAACAAATGCCTTTCCATGGAGTCCATTATTATGTCATAGTAGCCAATCGTGTTATTCTTTGAGGAATATTCTGACTGGCACAGATTTCATACATATGGTTAGATACCAAAGCAAGGGTTCATGTGTTGTATTGTTTTTTAGGGGGGTGGAAGATCATATTTCATAGCTTGGATTCTTGATCGAGCGATGGATTGGCGGGGTTTGGGAGCCTCAGCTCTGTGGGCAAGCCCTGTCTCCAGACCCAGCAGTCTACGCAGCCGTGTGATCTCCTGCTTGTACCTGTAGAGGGACAACGCTCATCTAAACACCCTTTACACAGACTCTAGTAATCTATCCTTAAATCCAGATGTCAGTACCCTGCCACTTTGTTAAGTAGTGCACTTAATGAAGTCAGTAGCTATGGGAGAATATGTCAGGTACATTTATGAGATCTGAGTATCAAAACAGAATAGACAATACAGACATCATGTCTTTATGAATTTGTTATGTCCTTTTAGTAACTAGACAGCTCCAAAATGGGTGTTGTTACCTTCCCAGGTGCTTGTCAACATACTCCTGCAGCTCTAACAGCTGCTCCTCGGCAACTGTAGCCCTGGTGATGAGCTGGGCACGCTCCCTCTCATGGCCCTCCTGTTTGGACAACAGGAATGTTTCCATTTCAACTTAACTCAGGTCATAAAAACAGATTATTTTGTTGTAGAGTTATAACAATTTGATTCTTAGAAGAGAAGTTAATACGGGAAGGTTAAGCAGTGGACTCATATCTCTGATTTGTATAAGTAGAGGGGTATGTTATTACCTGAGTAGAGTTGGTGATCTCCCGTAGCTGTTTCCTAATATCAGTCCAGGCCTCTTCAGATATCTGCCCTGATTTTCCAGAACTGTACAAGGTTAGAGCATTATTTATGGTCTACTTCATTCATACATTTGATTATCATTTTATGTCATTTTAAAAGATATTACTCACTCCTGAAAGTTGACTGTTTGAATAGGTCTAGTGACGACAGCCACCTAAAAAAAGGTACAAATCAATGAATGATCAAGAGTAATTTCAAAATTTGACTGAGCAACAACAACAATTAAACAACAAACCCCCCATAAAATGCAACATTCAGCCTATATTTAGGAACGTGACAAAAGACAAAACACAATAAACATGGTCTAGAATACTCAGTCTAAAATCAGTCTTGTCAATATAACTACAGGCTTCTGAGCCTCTCGGAGCTGGCCCTCCAGCCTGGCCTTGTCCTGGCGTAGGAGCTGGAGCTCCCTTTCCGACTCTCCCCTCAGCTCACTGGGCTCCAGGCTGAAGTGGGCCTCAGGGGGGCCGGGGTCCAAGCCACTCTCTGGCTGGGACAGGACCTGTTCCCTCTGCACCCTGACACACATACAGAGGAAACAGAGCTGGCTGAAGGTGTTTGGCATTGTGAAGTCATAGTCACAGTTTATGAAGAGTGATAGTATGAAAAAATGATAGAGGAGATAGAAAGTCAAGGGAAAGACAAGGTATTAGAGAACTGTCTGTCCGGTCTGGCTGTCTGACCGGATTCTCTGGACGCCTCCGATAGCTAAACAACCATACCTTCTGTGCATGTGCTAGTTCGGCTGCAATGAGGTGGAACAGGCTACTCTGGTGAATTGCAATGATGTGCTGTATATCAATTTGTTTGGTGTTGCATGATCATTGAGAAGCAAATGAGGTATTTTGCCCCAATGCAATGTGTAGACAGAGCTAGGCTACATGTTGCATGTGATGTTGTCATATAGGCTAAATGGGTATGGTTTCACATTTAGGATAAGGATATTGTAAAACATTGTCTGCATCCAGCTTATGCTTGTGCTACTGCAATATTCTTAGTTAAGATGATACTTTTTTATTGTCACTGGTGGATGTGTTGTCTCACAACTCTACCCATACACTCTGTCCACAAGCATTCTGTTGATCGCAGAACGAGGGAGAGATCATTTTGTTGTTTTGCAAAGTTTTGAAAGTCTATTGAAAAAGTTGTGTTACTAACTATCTACCTTTTGAGTTTGGTGGCCGCAATGCGGTTGGCATCAGTTGCTGGGACCACTATTATTCATCTGTCCACATATCCTGCCGACCAAGACTGGGTCTAAGGAGCTGCTTGGCGTAGCAGCTAATCTAGTTGCTACGTAGCAGCTAATCTAGAGTTTTCTTGAGGGCTTGAACGCAGCCTGCAATGCGGTTAGCTATTGTGGCTGGGACCTCTGATTGTCCCGGGCTTGTGGCTGTCTGGATCCCTGCTGTTTGTTGTTGTTGTTTCCTATCTTCCCTGCAACCTGCCCTGTCTGGAACTGCGAGGAATAACAGCGTAACCTACGTTGCTACATTGACAAAGACCAAAGCCGGCTGGAGTACCATTGAGGACAGTGGTGTCTCTCTATCACAAGTGAAGAATCTTTTAAATGAACAAAAATTATTTTACAAGCAGTTGGTACAACAAGAAAACAGCTTCAAGTGTGGTGTACAAATACTGATGGTGTCAACTAATAAAATAATGGACGACCTGACCAGAGAGGTCCAGGACCTGAAGAACAGCTTGCAGTTCTCCCAGGGTTAGCTCAATGAGTTTAAATAGGAAAATGGCAAGATGACAGCAATCTTTATGTCATTAAGAGAGGACAGCCATTCTGTATGATAATCCATGATAACAATGACAAAGAATCAAGGCGGAACAACATGGTTGTGGACAGAATTGCAGAATCGCCACGAGACCTGGAAAAACCACCACCGGCCCAGGTGACAGGCCCAGGCCGACATTGGTAATAATAATAATAATAATAATAATATATGCCATTTAGCAGACGCTTTTATCCAAAGCGACTTACAGTCATGTGTGCATACATTCTACGTATGGGTGGTCCCGGGAATCGAACCCACTACCCTGGCGTTACAAGCGCCATGCTCTACCAACTGTGCTACAGAAGGACCAAGTTCCTGAGGTTAAAGGACAAGGTAGTTGTTCTGGAAAGACCCAAGAACTTGAGAGGAATGTACATCTTCCTCAACGAAGACTATCCTGAAGCTGTGTGCCAGAAGAGGAAATAACTTATCCCAGCCATGAAAGCTGCAAGAGCGCATGGGGACATTGCTTACATTCGCTATGACAGGCTCACTGTCCACCCTCCATCCCAAAAGCATGGAAGGGATGAGAGAGCCTAAGAGTTCATAGCTTCACCCACACAGCACACACACACAACTGATTAATGGACTGTTGAATTTATATATTTTTCTCGTGCTTTGTTTGGTCTTTTCCATATTATGTCTCATTGATAAACTACCCAGGAAAGGGCTGAAAATAGCCCATATTTTAAAAGATGAAATCAATAACTTGAAAACATGAATATATTAGTCACTCACTTAGATAATTAATTTGTTGATACAGCAGTAGCAGTACAAGGATATAACGTCTATAGAAGAGACAGGAATGCTTATGGGGGAGGTGTTGCTGTATAGATTCAGAGCCAAATCCCTGTACTGCTAACAGACAATCTTATGTAAAGTGTTATTGAAGTGTTGTGGTTGCAGGTTCACCTGGCACATCTAAAGCCTTTTCATTTGGGGTGTTGCTATAGGCCACCAGGTGCTAACAGTTAGTATCTAAATAATGTGTGAAATACTTTATAGTGTATGTTATGTAAACATAGAGGTCTTCTTTCTTGGGGACCTGAATATTGACTGGTTTTCATCAAGCTGTCCGCTCAGTAGGAAACTTCTCACTGTAACCAGTGCCTGTTATCTGGTTCAGGTTATTAACTTCTCATGGGTACCGTCCCAACTGGCCAACATCCGGTGAAATTGCAAAACGCCAAATTCAAAATAGAGAAATACTCATAATAAACATTCAAAACATACAAGTGTTATACATCGGCTTAAAGATTAACTTCTTGTTAATCCAGCTGCCGTGTCAGATCTCAAAAAGGCTTTACGGCCGAAAGCATACCATGCGATTATCTGAGGACAGTGCCGCGCTTACAAAAGCATACAAACATTTTCCAGCCAAGTAGAAGAGTCACAAAAGTCAGAAATAGCGATAAAATTAATCACTTACCTTTGATGATCTTCATATGGTTGCACTAACAAGACTCCCTGTTACACAATACATGTTTGTTTTGTTTGAAAAAGTCCCTATTCATGTACTATAAACTCAGTTTTGTTGGCGCGTTTTGTTCAGTAATCCACTGGCCCCAGGGAGGTCAAAACATACAGACGAATACCTCCTAATAGTACCGGTAAAGTTTGTCTAAAACAAAGAATGTTTATAATTAATCCTCATGTTGTCTATTGTCTAAATAATCAATAATATTTCAATAGCAATTTCAAAAGAAAGGTAAAACAACGAACGGCGCGCTCATGATCACGCCCAATCCAGCTCTGCATACTTCCTCTGTCCACTGACCAAAAGGTATTTTTACTCGTCGTTTTTCAAAATACAAGCCTGAAAGCATATCTAAAGACTGTTGACATCTAGTTGAAGTCATAGGAATTACAATCTGGGCCCTAACCCATAACATAGTCAATAGGCATTCAATGGAAAACAACTCACATAAAAAAATCCCACTTCCTGGATGGATTTTCCTCGGGTTTTCGCCTGCCATATGAGTTCTGTTATACTCACAGACATTATTTTAACAGTTTCAGAAACTTCAGAGTGTTTTCTATCCAATACTACCATACATATGCATATTCTAGCTTCTGGGCCTGAGTAACAGGCAGTTTACTTTGGGCACGTTTGTCATCCAAACTTCAAAATACTGCCCCATACCCAAGAGAGGTTAATCAACATACCAATACATACGGTACACTACAGAAACAAGATCATCAAAAAATATTGATCACATTTTTACTAATACTGTAGATGTCACGTCTACTCCCGCTCCTCCTCTCTGGCGCTCATTGTCGACAGTTTACTCATTATTATGCACACCTGACACCATCATTACACATATATGCACCTCATTAAATTCACTCCCTGTACTTGCTTCCCAATTATTAACGTTACAGAATAACGCCTTGCCAAAGGGAAGCAACAGGGATATATTCTTTTTTTTTACTGGTGACATCGTGTCCCAGGGTGGCTGCCGAAGCAACTGGGGTTGCCTCGTTGGGCTTGACAGGTTCCCGCGCCTTGACCGGCTCGACAGGTTCCCGTGCCTCAGCAGAAGCGATTGGCCCACTCCTGGTCCTCGGGACCGTTCCTTTGGTTGGTGTCCTGCAGCTAGAGCCACTCATAGGGGAGGGAGACTGTCACGTCTACTCCTACTCCTCCTCTCTAGCGCTCGTTGTCGCCAGTTTATTCATTATTACGCACAGCTGTCACCATCGTTATGTGCACCTGTGCCTCATGAGACTTACCTGGACTCCATCACCTTCCTGATTACCTTCCCTATATGTGGCACTCCCTTTGATTCTTTCCTCAGGCATTATTGTTTCTGTTTATATGTTTAAATGTTTGTACGCTACTCGTGTTTGTTTTGTTTATTAAATTCACTCCCTGAACTTGCTTCCTGATTATTAGTGTGCATACTGTATTACACTAAAGCTGTATTGGACACCCATTAGATGCAGTGATCACAATATAGTGGCTATATCCAGGAAAGCCAAAGTGCCAAAAGCTTGGCCTAAAATAGTGAATAAGAAACCATACAAAATATTTAGTTGTGACTTAGTAGAATATGTAAAATAATATTTGTTAGTCTGTGATTAATAAAGAGCACCAGACACTGCACTTGATGGTTTTATGAAATTGCTTCTTCCAATTATTGATAAACATGCACCTGTTAAGAAACTGACTGTTAGAACTGTTAACGCTCCATGGATTGATGAAAATCTGTATTGAAAATCTGGTTGAAAGATGGGGCAAAAGGAGTGGCTAATAAGTCTGGCTGCACATCTGACTTACTGCAATTTGAGAAATGATGTGACTAAACTCAACAAAAAGAAGAAGAAAATGTATTATGAAGCCAAGATCAATGACATACAGAATGATGGAGAAAAAAAACTTGAGTACTTTAAATTAAATTATGGTCAGAAAGACAAATTCAACTCCATCTTTCATCGAATCAGATGGCTTATTCATCACAAAACCATTTGATGTTGTTCTCTCTCTGTGGGTCTAACCCCAAGAAGTTCTGGAAAAAGATTAAAGACCTGGAGAATAAACGCTCTTCCTCAGAGCTTCCCATGTCCCTTAATGTGGTTGTTACTGACAAGAAGCACATGGCTAAGCTCTTTAAAATCATCACTTCATTAAGTCAGGATTCCTATTTGACTCAGCCATGCCTCCTTGCCCGTCCAACATTTCCTCATCTCCCACACCTTCTAATGCGACTAGCCCCGATGCTCCTCCCTCTTTTTCCCCTGCCCCACTACAAAGTTTCTCCCTGCAGGTGGACACTGAGTCCGGGGTGCTAAAGGAGCTACTTAAACTTGACCCCAAAAAACATCTAGGTCAGATGGTTTAGACCCTTCTTTAAGGTTGCTTCCCCTATAAATTGCCAAGCCTGTCTCTCCTATCTGGGGAGGTTCCCATTGCTTGGAAGGCAGCCACAGTTAGTCCTTTATTTAAAGGGGAGATCAAGCTGATCCTAACTGTTATAGGCCTATTTCTATTTTGCCCTGTTTATCAAAAGTGTTGAAAAAACTTGTCAATCAACTGACTGGCTTTCTTGATGTCTATAGTATTCTCTCTGGTATTCAATCTGGTTTCCGCTCAGGTTGTGGATGTGTCACTGCAATCTTAAAAGGTCCTCAATGATGTCACCATTGCCCTTGATTCTAAGCAATGTTGTGCTACTATTTTTATTTACTTGGCCAAAGCTTTTGATACAGTAGACCATTTCTTTCTTGTGGGCTGGCTAAGGAGTAGTGGTGTCTCTGAGGGGTCTTTGGCCTGATTTGCTAACTACCTCTCTCAAAGAGTGCAGTGTATAAAGTCAGAAAATCTGCTGTCTCAGCCACTGCCTGTCACCAAAGGTATGCCCCAAGGCTCGATCCTAGGCCCCACGCTCTTCTCAATTTACATCAACAACATAGCTCAGGCAGTAGGAAGCTCTCTCATCCATTTATATGCAGATGATACAGTCTTATACTCAACTGGCCTCTCCCCAGAATTTGTGTTAAACGCTACAACAAAGCATTCTTAGTGTCCAACAAGCTTTCTCTGCCCTTGACCTTGTTCTGAAAACCTCCAAAACAAAGGTCATGTGGTTTGGTAAGAAGAATGCCCCTCTCCTCACAGGTGTGATTACTACTTCTGAGGGTTTAAAGCTTGAAGTAGTCACCTCATACAAGTACTTGGGAGTATGGCTAGATGGCGCACTGTCCTTCTTTCAGCACATCAAAGCTGCAGACTAAAGTAAAATCTAGACTTGGTTTCCTCTATCATAATCACTTCTCTTTCACCCCAGTTGCCAAACTAACCCTGATTCAGATGACCATCCTACCCATGCTAGATTATGGAGACGTAATTTATAGATAGGCAAGTAAGGCGCTCTAGCGGCTAGACGTTCTTTACCATTCAGCCATCAGATTTGCAACCAATGCTTTTTATAGGACACATCACTATACTCCTATGTAAACTGGTCATCTCTGTATACCTGTGGTCCTTCTGTAGCTCAGTTGGTAGAGCATGGCACTTGTAACGCCAGGGTAGTGGGTTCGATCCCCGGGACCACCCATACGTAGAATGTATGCACACATGACTGTAAGTCGCTTTGGATAAAAGCGTCTGCTAAATGGCATATATTATTATTATTATTATTATTATTACCCTGCGCAAGACCCACTGGTTGTTGCTTACTTATAAAACCCTCTTAGGCCTCACTCCTCCCTATCAGGGAAATCTACTGCAGCCCTTATCCTCCACATACAACACCCATTCTGCCAGTCACATTCTGTTAAAAGGTCCCCAAAATGCACACATCCCTGGATCTCTTGTCTTTTCAGTTTGCTGCAGCTAGCGACTGGAACGAGCTGCAACAAACACTCAAACTGGACAGTTTTATCTCAATCTCTTCATTCAAAGACTCAATCATGGACACTCTTACTGACAATTGTGGCTGCTTTGCGTGATGTATTGTTGTCTCTACCTTCTTGCCCTTTGAGATGTTGTCTGTGCCCAACAATGTTTGTACCCTGTTTTGTGCTGCTACCATGTTGTTGTCATGTTGTGTTGCTACCATGCTGTGTTCGTCTTAGGTCGTCTTAGGTCTCTATGTAGTGTTGTCTCTCTTGTCATGATGTGTGTTTTGTCCTATATTTTTATTTTATTGATTTTTATTCCCAGCCCCCATCTCCGCAGGAGGCCTTTAGGTAGGCCGTCATTGTAAAAAATGATTTGTTCTTAACTGACTTGCCTAGTTAAATAAAGGTTACATGTTTTTAAAAATGACAAGCCTCCTGGCATTGACAACTTAGATGGAAAGATACTGAGGCTGGTAGCTGACTCTATAGCCACTCCTATCTGTCACATCTTTAATCTGAGCCTAGAGGAAAGTCTTTGTCCTCAGGCCTGGAAGGAAAGCAAAGTCATTCTGCTCCCCAAGAATGTTAAAGCAGCCTTTACTGATTCTAACAGCAGACCTATCAGCTTGCTGCCAGCTCTTAGCAAACTGTTGGAAAAAATGGTGTTAGACCAAATACAATGCAATTTCTCTGTAAACAAATTAACAAACAGACTTTCAGCATGCTTATAGAGAAGGGCACCCAATGTGTACTGCACTGACACAAATGACTGATTGTTTAAAAGAAATTGATAAGAAGATTGTGGTAGCTGTACTGTTAGATTTCAGTGCAGCCTTTAATATTATTGACCATTATCTTGTTGTCGTTCAAATCACTGCAGGGTTTTTTCAGCTTTTTAGAAATGTGTGCATTAAAAAAACACATGCACAGAACATGATAGGTTTGTTTAGCTCTGGGGAAGAGGCATCCTGGGGGGCGGGAGTGGAACAGGGTGGTTAGATCCGGTCAGGCAGCATCGGCCAATAGAGAACGACTACGGAGCGATGGGTTGGGGGTCAAGTTTCCTAATAACACACACAAACCTAACCAAGGATGACAGGACCATCCATGCGGTATACACATTGAGTAAATCACAGAAATACAACATGGAGGGCATGAGAGGGGCTAACCTGTATGCACTAAGCAGGGCTTGGTGGCTCTTAGTGAGCCTCTGCAGTCTCTTCTTGTAGGAGCGTGCGGCAGAGGCTAGCTGCTCCTCTCTAGCCCTGTAGGAGGAGCGCACCTCTTGGAGCATGCTGTCCACGAAGCCCCTCAACTTCACCCTCTCTGGGGGGCCCTTCACACCCCTCCCCTCTGCCAGACCATCCACATACTCCTGGAGACAAGAGGCAAAGACCAAAATAGATTCCACAGCATGGGTGGTGTGGGTTCCCTTTGATAACTGTGGTGTGGTAGGAGTTGGGGACTAGTGGTAGTGGGTTAGGAAGGACGTGGGGTAGGAAAATGGGGATCTTTCTGTCTGTACATGTCTACGCTGAGAATCCCGGCATCTGTTTGACTGTGCATAATGTATGTGTGTCTTAGTGTGTACTCACAGCTAGGTCCTGTAGGTAGCATCCCAGTCTGGCACGGTACTCCTCATTCAGTTCCTTCACCTGCATTTGTAGCTTAGAGTTCTCTTCCTCCACCTCCTTCAGCTGGCTCTGAGAGCTCAACATGGCCTGAATAGGAACACACACACACACACACACACACACACACACACACACACACACACACACACACACACACACACACACACACACACACACACACACACACACACACACACACACACACACACACACACACACACACACACACACACACACACAAAATGAATTCCAATTTTTACAGAGCAAGTTACAGATTCAGATTGATTAATGGCAAATCCAAAGACAATTATGGTATAAAACAATAATTTGGGTAGACCAGACACATGTGATGCGCTCTTTCGTACCGCACTCTGTTCGGCTCGTTTCTGCTGGGTATCGCGGATGGCTCTCTTGTTCTCTTGTTGCTCCTTGCCCATCGCCACCCTGAAGACCCATCATAGAAGAAAAAACATGTCAGAGACCACATACCAGACGAGACCCCATCACAAAAAATAATCCCAAATTGTAGCCACATTGAAACAGAAACCAGATCAAACAGAATATTACAAAGCAGACATGGGCTACAGTGAACAGCCTGAGACAAGTTAGAGAAGTTGATGACTGAAAAATGAAGGATAATGACAAGATACCTTGTTTCCTCAATCACTACTGTTTATAGTAGCTACTGAGAGGCTACTGCAGGTCCATGGTTTTGATGTAAAGACATGTGAGACTAGACTAGTGTCTCTCTACTCACACTTTCTCCTCTAGTCTGTGCTGCTGCTCTTCATAGCTCTTCTTCATCTGCTCCAGCATGTCTTTGATCACATCCTGGTTCCCAAGCAGCTATGTCAGACATAAAAAAAAAAGGATGTGAATATTGACTGGCTATCAGAGTCATATATTGTAGCAGGCTCAAGGGGGTGGGGTTTCTTCGTCACCAAGTTCAATAACCAAACATGCACACGAAGCACAACTAGAATACAAATGGAGAATTTATTAGGAAGATTTGCACACTGTGGGAAAGGGGGGAATTTAGTAACCAGTTCACAGTCCACAATCCGTTCTTGTTGTCTGTTCCATTCTTCAGGGGTAATCCTAAAACTCGGGTCCTCAGCCAAACTGGTTCGGTACACAGTGGGGGTAATCACACAGATCATTCGCTCTTCTCTCACACTCCCTATAGCACATGTTTCCCTCTCAGTCCTCCTCCTATTTGTGCAGCCAAATTACTCTTTTATCCCCAAGCACTCCATGGCTTAATGAACCACAGGCTTGCCTCGTTGGGGCAGGAAGTCCATATAAGTTTCGGGGGTGAGGCAATCACCAGCCCCCTCACCTCTCACTACCATCTGCCACAATATATAGAGAGTTGGGCCAATGCGGTTTCTCTCAGTGTTCCGAGAGTGTCACTTTCTCCTCCATAGCTGTTGATAAGTGATCATTGACGCTTCTGTGTTGTGTTGTTAATTTTTGATCGTTTTCTAAACCTATGAAGATGTCCAGTGAAAGCAGATATGTTGACACCACAACACAGTACAGACTTAGATACACATTATTCCAAATGTTAATCAATAAAAATGTATTTTGCTTGTTTATAGCTGGTCATTTCATAGGGAATTGTCAGAGGCGCTTTCGTATTGTTACATCAAAATGTAGAGAATAAAGGCGCTAACATGGCAGCCATTTTGAAACCTGGCCGAGCTCTATATATATAATGGCTCTGTTGACTATTTATGATAAACTGATCAGATGTGAAACTGTTGGGCATTATTCAGTTTTCACTTACATAATAACACACTTGCACTCAGTTCCATTAGGTTCAAAGTATTACTGACACTCATACATTACTTGTTGTGTTCAAATATATACTCACACTCTTCTCCATAGATTTACGTTCTTGGTCCAACATAGCCAGGTCCTCTGGCTGTGATAAGAGAAAAACACATTTGAGCAATGAGGAAGTTATATAGCCACATTGGTATTACACCAGAAGTTATTGTGGAAATTGTGGAAATGAACCAAAGCTCCCTCTCACCATTATTCTATTGTGAAACATACGGCTGACCAGCGCCCGCACCCTGTCCAGCTCCTGAGCAGTCTGCCCATAGACACCACCCTCTGTAGAGGCCCTAACACGCTGCTGCTGTTCCTCTGTCTGCCTGAAGAGGTCATCACGAGCCTGGGCCAGCCCAAGCAGCTCAGCGCTCAGCTCGTCATTCTGGACCACCTCCTTATCGTGGGCCTCAGTCAGAGCCAGGTAGTTCCTCTTCAGGGTCATGTATTCCTCTGTGAGATCACTTCCTGTCCTCTCTGCCACCTGTAGGCGGGCGGTGACAGACTGGAGCTCCCTGCAGAGCCTGTCCCTCTCCATCTCCATCTCCACCACCACCCCTTCCTGGGATAGGATCTGAGGAGGGAAGGGTGAGATGGGTGAGATACTAGAGTACTATCTGTGCATCAGGGTTGGGATCATTTCTATTAAGGTGAGTAATGACTATGTAGGGCCCAGGTGGGTAAAGTAGGGCCCAGAGGTCTGTAATGACTATGTAATACATATTAATTTGAGCATCACCTTTATTTTCAGGTCAAAAATGTCCTTTTCATACTGCTCCCTCACTTTGTTGGTCTGTATATGTACCTCGACAAGCTCCTTGGATATCTGACGGATAACGGGATATAAAAGGATAATATTTCAGTTAACAAAAAGACAAGAGGTCTGTCTACATCCTACATAAGTGATTGATAGATATCCAAATACAATGTGGTCTCATATATCCTACCTTCAGTTTCTCCTCTTCGCTTGAGACCAGTTTGGAAGAGAGGTCAGTCTTGGAGGCTGCAAGATAGCCCAACCTGCTCTCAAGGTAGCCTAGTTTGGTAAAATGGCTTTCATTTTTGTCACGGAGCTGGACCTAAATTGGTTGTATATTTGTAAACAATGAAGACTTTGTTTTATACATTTTTCAGGAACACAAGCCATAGGCCTACTGAAGATATTAAAGCTTGATGCAACTATAAGGTCACCTTGAAGGTTCATGTTTAAAGGTTGACCAAAATAGGCCAGTTTAAAAGGATTGTCAAAGTAAATGACTTACATTTTCATCTGTCAAACAACGAATTTTGTCCTGTAGTTCATTTAAAGACGAACGGTTGTCCCTTACGTCCATGTTTCTAATAGCAAACAAATGAATTATCCCAAGTTCCAGAGTTAGGAGAACGTTTCTTGTATCTACAACATTGGTTGTTGCCATGGACCCTAAACTTGCACCTGGCCGAAATAGACGACATTAAAAACAGTTTTTCGACGAATAGGAGCTATATTTATCAAATGTATTGGATTGTATGTATTTGTTAATGTTTTAGATTTTTTATTTATTTTGTCTCAAATAGTTCAAAGCTCACAGCCTGAGAAACTCTTGAGCACAAGCCGGGTCTCAGGACACGGTGGCTCGAGTCGCGCAATGACAGTTGGAACAGCTGATTCAAAATTTCACTCGCCGCTCCATCTGAATTGTTTACCTGTCCTTGAAAATACACTTGTTTTTAACTTCCAAAAGTTTTCCAGAAATGTCTGAGCGTCGGGGTAGCATTATGAAGGGGATTCGCAAAGATAGCCATACTGACAGGCTCCGAGAGTCAACCATGGACATTGAAATGCATGACGACGACGACTCCCACCCTGTGAAACGAGGGTCTTCAGTTTGGAAATCAGGGTTCAAAGGGAAACTAGCCAACACCTACAGGTTGGGACCAAAGCAGAAGTTTCTTCCCCATTTGATTCAGAGGAAAGGCGAGGAGTTGATGAACCAAGCATTCGGTGAGCTGGCCTACGACCACGACAACTGTCGAGATGTGGCTGATAAAGTGGCTGCAGATGTCCTGGCGTTCTGCAAAGAGCAAGTGTTCGACCGCTACAGATACGTGGCCAGGGTGGTCGTCGGCGAAAAGAAAGGCCAGACAGTGAAGATAGCAAGCCGTACCCTGTGGGATGATGAAAAGGACAACTTTCTAACTCTCAACTTTGAGAACAGACACCTTTTCGCCGTTGGCATGGTTTTTGCCATTTATTTCGAGTGACAATGGGCAATGTGATAGGCAGATGGCAATTTATCTCTACCTGCCAATAAATGAATGAGATGTCAAGTTTTTGTGAATACATTTTTTTTGTAGACAAAATAAAACAACAGTATCAGTGACCATCTGTGTGTTTCTGACGTGTGTATGTGGGTTTGTTGGCATCACCCAAGAAAGGTATAAACATTTTATTTAAAAATGGTAAAATACTGTACAGATTACTTTGCAAAATATCTCAAAGATTTCAATTTAACTCACAGAAATGTACAAAACACTATCAATACACACGACACAAAACACATTCAGTTGAAATGTACAAACTCTGACCACAAATACAAAATGCATTTCAGGTAAAGAAAACATTGGTGTTTCAATTTCAGGACGGTTTAGGTCCAAGATGCACACAACTTTCAGATCCAAAGGCGGCTTTATTTTGTGTTGAAAGAGAACATTCTGCATGAGGCAAAATTAGCTAAACGGCATCAGCAGAACAAATATTGTATAGTTGTGCAAGGTACAGCAATGTATTTTTCCTTTCTGTCAAATGGAAGTAAAGGCTTATTAGTGTAAAAAATATCTGAAATCCAACTATTTGTATGGTAAATATATTTTGAATTTCATCTACCATAAATATACTCTGTGTGTATACTGAGTGATCCATCGGGTGTAGCATTATACACTGCACTGAGTATACTATCCATCCTCTTGGAGGGTGCAACGTGTTAGGTTTTTAACCCTGTATGAAAGGGCCATAGAATCAGGCCACCTTGTCTTTCTAGTCCTAGTTTAGAAGTCTGTGGCTTTAGTGAGGCGTTCTTTATTCCTGTTTTGCAGGGCTGCAGTAAATGCAAGCTTTTGTCCCAGCCTAGGACTCTGATTCAACTAATCAACTGCTCATCAAGACCGTGATAAGCTGAATCAGGTTAGACAGCTGTGGGTTACAACAACACCGTGCACACCCTCTTGCCCCACAAGACCAGGGTTGTGTCCCAGCCCTCAGTCCCCTTGGTGGGACACCAGGGCTTCGTCCTCTTCCACCTCGTCTTCCTCTCCCCCGCTGTCGCGTCGGTCTCCCCTGCCTGAGAGCTGCCTCCGGCCCAGGGGTACACCCACTGCCCTCTGCAGGGCATCCAGGCTGCCCTGGCTCACGTAGTAGCTGATGTTCAGAGAGGGCAGCAGCTTCTGCAGATCCTCCAGCTTGCGGTAGGCCTGCCGAGCCGAGAATATGGACTGAGAATTAGGATGCTCACCGCTGTATGTATAGGTCTATAAATATTGTATCCAGCTACATGAATTCACGATGACAGTGACGACAATGGTAATGACGACAAGCAAGATCAAGATGAAAAGGAGGCTGAAAATGTTGATGTTCATGATAATGATGGTGTACACTAGTATCACTAGACACTCACCACCTGGAAGCTGCCCCGCTGACAGTGATGCTCCACCAGGAAGCCGTATGCATCTCCTATCCTGACAGCAGGGTCCAGGTCTGGCTCTTCTAGCAGGGCTTCGCACAGATGCACCGCCTCCCCTGGGTCCTCCTCATACAACCTACAGGGACAGGGGATGGACAGACAGGATCACACATCAAATCTCCCTTCGGTGAGATCCACAAAATATCCTCTCCATAACTACTCTACTTGTATCAAGACAAACCTAAAATCAGAGGATCGTGGCATTTATAATAAAAGAGCCTTGTAGCAGTGACTGCCACTCAACATATGACTAAAAGAAAGTGAAACAAAGAGAGAGAGAGAGAGAGAGAGAGAGACAGAAATAGAGATTAATAGACCGACAAAATAGAGAGAGTGCAGTGTTCTTACCTGCGTGCCTGGACAAACCTCTTGACCAGAGTGATCTTGTGCTGCAGCTCAGCCATGCGAGCCTCGTGTTCGTCTGGGCTGTGGCCCTTAGCTTTAGAAAGGCACTTATAGGCCTCCGTCAGAGCACCCAGTGCCTTCTCATAGTTCTGGTAATCATCTATCTCCACCTAAAAGAGGTAAACAGATTCACACATTCACCCTCAATATTGAAGTACATTAGAGATTAGGCTTATGAGACAAAGTTATGAATCTGTTAGCATTACCCGAATTACCATGCATAATGTTACTAGTTTATAAATACTCATATAACAAACGTTGGAATAACTGTACTATAAATTGTCATTGTAATATATGGCCAATACATAATTTATTACCAGACTGAAGTTAAAACTAATAAACATGTAGAACCTTTTCAAGAACTTTCAATATTATGAAGTAGTTCCCTACCTGGGCACAAGCTTCATAGAAGCCAGCTAGCAGGTCCAGAGCCCTGCCTTTGGAGTAGAAGCTAATAATGTTCTTCATGATTTCCGGATCTTTCCGCCAGTCCAGAGACTGCAAGTAGTTGGCGGCCATGATGTAGATCTCCTTCTGACGTGACACGCCAGCGAAGAACACTATCTTCTCTGTGTCCCCTGATTTCAGGAGCGCCCGCATGGCCTGTGAAACAGAAGGGAGATGTGTTTGGAGTCACTTTTTAGAAAAGCCGCAACAAGGGAGTTTAAGTACTGCATCAACAGACATGGACCAAACTTGAGCGACAATTATAGTGTAACATTGTATTTAATGCTTGTAACTAACATCCACACCTGCCTAAAGACAAAGGTAAAGCAGAAAATACAACACTGAAAATATATAACATAAATCTATATAACTACAAGTTACTATGATAATGGTGTCTTAATGAGTACTGTTTAATAGTATGTGTGCAAGTGGGGTGCATCTCAGTTGCTTAAATCCGATTTCTCAGATCATAGCAGATGAAGGATAGAGGAAATGAAGAAAAACAAGAGGAGGAAATAAAAATGCCACTTCAGACTACTGAGATGCACCCCAGACCCCAGTCTCTTCACTTTTAGCTTGTTGCCAGCCTGTGTGTATTTCTTGGTGGCTAGGTGGTAGTTGCCCTGGCGCATGCAGCAGTCAGCTATTCTCTCCAGCAGCTCTTTGCGGGCCTCCTCTGAGAGGTCTTTGGACTCCTTGGTCACGGTCATACTCTCAGCCAGGTCCTCGGTGATGGTCAGGCTCTGGTCCAGACACAGCTGCAGGGCCTCGTGGTACTGGGGTTGAACACACACACATTTATAGACAAAAGACATGTACTGATCATGAGCAATGATAGCATAAGTTCGCACACACTTACAACACAGACACACCAGTTATGTACATGATATGTGAACGGGGGGGGTCATACTATACTAATTTTACTATTTGATTTGGAATTTTAGGACCCCTTCAAGGTATAATTTTTTTGTGTTCTTTATTATTTGATAAAATATAGAATTTTGCCTTTAGCCCAGAGAAACAGATTGATTAACACATCCATAAATGGCAAATAAATAAATAAATAAAACAAGGTTTTGAAGTGTTTGTCCTATATATTAGGTGATAAGAAAGCTCAAGAAATATACAGTGCCTTGCGAAAGTATTCGGCCCCCTTGAACTTTGCAACCTTTTGCCACATTTCAGGCTTCAAACATAAAGATATAAAACTGTATTTTTTTGTGAAGAATCAACAACAAGTGGGACACAATCATGAAGTGGAACGACATTTATTGGATATTTCAAACTTTTTTAACAAATCAAAAACTGAAAAATTGGGCGTGCAAAATTATTCAGCCCCTTTCAGTGCAGCAAACTCTCTCCAGAAGTTCAGTGAGGATCTCTGAATGATCCAATGTTGACCTAAATGACTAATGATGATCAATACAATCCACCTGTGTGTAATCAAGTCTCTGTATAAATGCACCTGCACTGTGATAGTCTCAGAGGTCCGTTAAAAGCGCAGAGAGCATCATGAAGAACAAGGAACACACCAGACAGGTCCGAGATACTGTTGTGAAGAAGTTTACAGCTGGATTTGGATACAAAAAGATTTCCCAAGCTTTAAACATCCCAAGGAGCACTGTGCAAGCGATAATATTGAAATGGAAGGAATATCAGACCACTGCAAATCTACCAAGACCTGGCCGTCCCTCTAAACTTTCAGCTCATACAAGGAGAAGACTGATCAGAGATGCAGCCAAGAGGCCCATGATCACTCTGGATGAACTGCAGAGATCTACAGCTGAGGTGGGAGACTCTGTCCATAGGACAACAATCAGTCGTATATTGCACAAATCTGGCCTTTATGGAAGAGTGGCAAGAAGAAAGCCATTTCTTAAAGATATCCATAAAAAGTGTCTTTTAAAGTTTGCCACAAGCCACCTGGGAGACACACCAAACATGTGGAAGAAGGTGCTCTGGTCAGATGAAACCAAAATTGAACTTTTTGGCAACAATGCAAAACGTTATGTTTGGCGTAAAAGCAACACCCTGAACACACCATCCCCACTGTCAAACATGGTGGTGGCAGCATCATGGTTTGGGCCTGCTTTTCTTCAGCAGGGACAGGGAAGATGGTTAAAATTGATGGGAAGTTGGATGGAGCCAAATACAGGTCCATTCTGGAAGAAAACCTGATGGAGTCTGCAAAAGACCTGAGACTGGGACGGAGATTTGTCTTCCAAAAAGACAATGATCCAAAACATAAAGCAAAATCAACAATGGAATGGTTCAAAAATAAACATATCCAGGTGTTTGAATGGCAAAGTCAAAGTCCAGACCTGAATCCAATCGAGAATCTGTGGAAAGAACTGAAAACTGCTGTTCACAAATGCTCTCCATCCAACCTCACTGAGCTCGAGCTGTTTTGCAAGGAGGAATGGAAAAAAATGTCAGTCTCTCGATGTGCAAAACTGATAGAGACATACCCCAAGCGACTTACAGCTGTAATCGCAGCAAAAGGTGGCGCTACAAAGTATTAACTTAAGGGGGCTGAATAATTTTGCACGCCCAATTTTTCAGTTTTTGATTTGTTAAAAAAGTTTGAAATATCCAATAAATGTCGTTCCACTTCATGATTGTGTCCCACTTGTTGTTGATTCTTCACAAAAAAAGACAGTTTTATATCTTTATGTTTGACGCCTGAAATGTGGCAAAAGGTCGCAAAGTTCAAGGGGGCCGAATACTTGCACTGTATATATATATATATATATATATATATATATATAACATCTCTTATAGTATATATTTTTTATAGTATATATTTTTTAAATTAAACTGAACTCTCATTTTAATGTGGTGAAACTATTCCTTTTTAAATATATATATTTTTAAAGAAACATTGTACATCCAATAGTATAATCATAGAGTAAAAGAAGGTGAGCTGGTTCTGCTCTTTTGTGGTAGAAAACTGAGCGGGTCGAGCATAACACGGCAACCCTGTTACCCATAGATAGACCGGTTAAAAATGTTTTAACAATTACATTTTTTTGTGAAGCTTGCACTCATCTGCCACTCCCTGTTGCACACAACAAACTTCCATTCCACCTGTCACATGGGGATTTATGGTTTATTTAAGAACAAATCATCAACCCCGTTATGGTCAACCCTGTTACTTTATTTGGCACTTATTAATAGGCACTTATTAATATAGTCATCATTTCATTTAACCTCAATGTATTATTATTTTTTGTAATTTTATTAAGTTGAACATTTGCTCTTCATGACATGAATGTAAATATTAAGAGAAATCAAACTTTTGTTGGACCAAGTTACACTTCTCAAAAGGCCCCGAATTGGTGGAACAACCCGAGCGCGGTTTATAAGACATACAAGGCAGGGGTAAAGTACCTTCTTGGCGGCCACAAGCAGCTCCACAGCCTTCTCATACTGGCCGTGTTTGATGAAGAAGTCAGAGCAGCGGGCCAGCAGGGCCGGGTCAGATGTCTCATCCAGGTCCTCTGCTATGAGTTGCAGTGCAGCGAACTGTTCTGTAGCAAAGGCCACCTCCAGAGCCTTGGAGAAATGACCAGCCTGAAAAAAATAGAGAGACAGAGATCCATGTGTGAGAGAAACATCAGAGACAGTATTATCATGTGTGCAAGTGTGTGGGTTTGTGGGCATACTGAAGCATCAATGGACTTGGAAGGCAATGTGTTCCTGTACAAATATCAGTGAGCTAATGCCCCCTTGTGGCACAATAAAGAATGCATTACCTCCTACTGTATGCATTAAGCCAGGGGGAAGAACAGGGAGCTCAGAGGTAAAATACTAACCTTGTGGTAGAGCATGACAGCACGGTCCATATGAGAACCCTTCTCCTCGTAATAACAGGCAGCCTCCATCATGTCCTCTGGGTTACTGAGGAGAGCCAGGTTCATCAGCTGGTCATCCAGACCATTCTCCTGAACACAAAACACAACACAAGTCATCCAATGGCCCACAGACAATACAGCACTGGATTAGAAGCGCATCCATAGCCTCAATAATGCAAACAGCGTTCTGAAATAAATAAGAAACAATATAATCCATCTGTAATACATCTTTCATATAATAATTATATATAGGTAGGTAATTAATTTATTGCTATGGCCAGTGGGACAGGTGAATGGAGAAGGTCTAAATTGTGATTGAGGTCCATTTGTTACCTTGCAGAGGCGGATGGCGTTGTTGTAGGCCTGAGCTCGTGTGTAGAAGTGGACAGACTGTTTGATCTCCTCCTGACTCTCATATTGCCGGGCTAGGTGGTACGAGGCAGCACGGTTCCCCGTCTCATTGGCTATCTCCGACGCCTGTGAAAAAAATAGTATTCTCATTGGATATTTACCTCACGGTTAGGTTGTGTTTTCATATGTAGGTATTTAACAATCCTTATGAGTAGAAACAGTCCCCTTCTCAAAATATTTAATTGCCACAAATGTGTGCTAATGTCATAAATGTTCCCCCCTGGTACAAATGTGTGTTACCTTCTGAATGTTCCCCAGGTAGCAGTGCACGCGGACCAGAGAGAGGAAGTCCTGTGCATATTCGTAGTAGCGTAGTGCTGACTCCATGTCTGACTGGCTCTCCAGATACTGAGCCCACCACTTATAGATATTTCTGGGTCAGAGAAAACTGCATGTCAAATACTCAACAATATTCATATGTCTGTATTTATACTTTTTTATTTTTTAAAAACTGAATACACTTTAAAATCATTAAAAGTCGTAGTCAGTGGTAAATAGAGAGTCTGCATTGAGGACAGAGTAAAACTAACTCCACCATTCCCAGACTTACTTGTCCTTCATTTTGTTGACGTAGATCTCCAGAGACAGTGCATCATCTAGGAGCATCCGGGGTACCTCGAACCGGTGGGTGTCAGACTTCTCAAAGCTAAAACAGACAGAACTGTGAGGAAGTACACAGCTGAGGGTACAGTGCATTCGGAAAAGTTCAGACCCCTTGACTTTTTCCACATTTTGTTACGTTAAAGCCTTATTCTAAAATTGATTCAATTTTTTTTTCTCCCCTCATCAATCTACACACAATACCCCATAATGACAAATAAACACTTTTTTTTGAAATTTTAGGACATTTATTACAAATAAAAACTGAAATATTAAACATTCATAATTACTCAGCCCCTTACTCAGTACTTTGTTGAAGCACCTTTGGCAGCGATTACAGCCTCGAATCTTCTTGGGTATGATGCTATAAGCTTGGCACACCTGTATTTGGGGAGTTTCTCCCAATATTCTCTGCAAATCCTCTCAAGCTCTGTCAGGTTGGATGGGGAACATTGC